>NC_133141.1:72352704-72422704 GCF_048418815.1 Hemitrygon akajei | reverse complement strand
GCCGAGCGCCCGGCTCGGGAACCGGGAGGACTCGCGGCCTCATTCAAACGGTTGCTGTGGCAACGCCGCCAGTGGCGAGGCGCCATTGCACCCCGGGCCCCTGCTGGCTCTCCTCACTTCATTCTCAACCCCTTCCCGCTAGCCCTATAATCTCCTAGATCTCTGTCATTACTTAGTGTTTTTTTTCTGAACCTTTCGTCAGCCTTTCTTTTCTTCCTGACTAGATTTACAACACCTGCCGTCCTTTCCCCTCCCTCTGCAGAATCCACGCAAATTTCCCATTTGCCGTTCACGTTTCCCTGAGAACATCTGTTCCCGATCTATGCTTCCAAGTTCCTGCCTGATAGCCTCATATTTCCCCTTACTCCAATTAAACGCCTTCCTAACTTGTCCGTTCCTATCCCTCTCCAATGCTATGGTAAAGGAGATAGAACTGTCCTGTGATTAGACGGGTGTTAAACCAATGGGCCGATGGGTGGTGTGGCTCCCTGGGCTAAAAGGGCTGTATCTCCAAACGACTAAATGAAACCTCCAAGAGGAGCCTCACCTTGACGTTGGGTTTGAAGCCTTGCGTGCCCCAATGACCCAGAGAGCTACGCTGGCTGGAGTCGGGGCTCTCAGTCAGGTCACCCCACGCTAAACAGGTCAAAGTGCAGAGGCCAGACTAAGAGTGGCCCACCGATCCTCTAGGTTCGGGGGGTCCAGATCAGGGATAACAACCCTGACTAGACAAACAAAACTGCGGAAACAGCAACGGAGGACCCTTCTGCATCTGAGCGCGACAGTATTCCCGCATTATCCACCCAAGACTCACATGATCGACCAAGAGGAAGCTACTGACACGATGAAAGGAGTTCTGAACTCTGACAGAGATGGGAGACCTCCTTTGCTGCCTAAACGTCAGTGGTGTAATGGGCAGTAGGTTTAGAACTGTCAGTGGGCCTTTGCAGTTTAGGTTTGAAAGTAGCCACTATTGTGATGTAAGAACATCTACAATAGACAATAGGTGCAGGAGTAGGCCATTCAGCCCTTCGAGCCAGCACCGCCATTCCCTGCGATCATGGCTGATCATCCATAATCAGCACCCCGTTCCTGCCTTCTCTTTACTTGTCACCAAATAATTGATACTAGAGCATACAATCATCACAGCGATATTTGATTCTGCACTTCGCGCTCCCTGAAGTACAACTCAAAGTAAATATAATAAAAATTTAAATTATAAATCATAATTAGAAAATAGGAAAGGGGAAAGTAAGGTAGTGCAAGTCAGGTCTGGATATTTGGACGGTACGGCCCAAGTCCGGGTCAGGATCCGTTCAGCAGTCTTATCACAGTTGGAAAGAAGCTGTTCCCAAATCTGGCCGTATGAATCTTCAAGCTCCTGAACCTTCTCCCGGAGGGAAGAGGGACAAAAAGTGTGTTGGCTGGGTGGGTCGTGTCCTTGATTATCCTGGCAGCACTGCTCCGACAGCGTGCGGTGTAAAGTGAGTCCAAGGATGGAAGATTGGTTTGTGTGATGTGCTGGGCTATGTTCACAATCTTCTGCAGCTTCTTCCAGTCTTGGACAGGACAACTTCCATACCAGGTTGTGATGCACCCTAGAAGAATGCTTTCTACGGTACATCTATAAGAATTCGTGAGGGTTTTAGGGGACAGGCCAAATTTCTTCAGCTTTCTCGGGAAGTAAAGGCGCTGGTGGGCCTTCTTGGCAGTGGACTCTGCTTGGTTAGACCAAGTCAGGTCATTTATGATATTCACCCCGAGGAACTTAAAGCTTTAGACCTGTTCCACCTGCGCACCACTGATGTAGATGGGGTCGTGCGGTCTGCTACTCCTTCAGAAGTCAACAACCAATTCCTTTGTCTTACTGACATTGAGGGATAGGTTATTGGCTTCACACCATGCTCCCCATATCCCTTGACCCCACTATCTTTAAGAGCTCTATCTAACTCTTTCTTGAAAGCATCCAGAGAATTGGCCTCCACTGCCTTTGAGGCAGAGCATTCCACATATCCACCACTCTCTGGGTGGAAAAGTTTTTCCTCAACTCCATTCTAAATGGCCCACCCCTTATTCTTAAACTGTGGCCTCTGGTTCTGGACTCCCCCAACATCGGGAACATGATTCCTGCCTCTAGCGTGTCCAATCCCTTGATAATCTTATATGTTTCAATCAGATCCCTCTCATCCTTCTAAATTCCAGTGTATACAAGCTCAGTTGCTCCAATCTTTCAACATGTGACAGTCCCGCCATCCCAGGAATTAACCTCGTGAACCTACGCTGCACTCCCTCAATAGCAAGAATGTCCTTCCTCAAGTTTGGAGACCAAAACTGAACACAATACTCCTGGTGTGGTCTCATCTGTACAGCTGCAGAAGGACCTCTTTACTCCTATACTCAATTCCTCGTTATAAAGGCCAGCATGCCATTAGTTTTCTTCACTGCCTGCTGTACCTGCATGCTTGCTTTCATTGACTGATGTACAAGAACACCTAGATCTCATTGTACTTCCCCTTTTCCTAACTTGACACCATTCAGATAGTAATCTGCCTTCCTGTTCTTGCCACCAAAGTGGATAACCTCACATTTATTCACATTAAACTGCATCTGCCATGCATCTGCCCACTCACCCAACCTGTCCAAGTCACCCTGCATTCTCCTAACATCCTCCTCATATTTCACACTGCCACCCAGCTTTGTGTCATCTGCAAATTTGCTAATGTTACTTTTAATCCCTTCATCTAAATCATTAATGTATATTGTAAACAGCTGCGGTCCCAGCACCGAGCCTTGTGGTACCCCACTAGTCACTGCCTGCCATTCTGAAAAGGACCCGTTAATTCCTACTCTTTGTTTCCTGTCTGCCAACCAATTTTCTATCCATATCAGTACCCTACCCCCAATACCATTTGCTCTAATTTTTCCCACTAATCTCCTATGTGGGACCTTATCAAAGGCTTTCTGAAAGTTCAGGTACTCTACATCCACTGGCTCTCCCTTGTCCAATTTCATAGTTACATCCTCAAAAAATTCCAAAAGATTAGTCGAGCATGATTTCCCCTTCGTAAATCCATGCTGACTCGGACCGATCCTGTTACTGCTATCCAAATGTGCCGTCATTTCATCTTTTATAATTGACTCCAGCATCTTCCGCACCACTGATGTCAGGCTAACTGGTCTATAATTCCCTGTTTTCTCTCTCCCTCCTCTCTTAAAAAGTGGGATAACATTAGCTGCCCTCCAATCCTCAGGAACTGATCCTGAATCTATAGAACATTGGAAAATGATTGCCAATGCGTCCACGATTTCTAGAGCCACCTCCTTAAGTACCCTGGGATGCAGACCATCAGGCCTTGGGGATTTATCAGCCTTCAGTCCCATCAGTCTACCCAACACCATTTTCTGCCTAATGTGAATTTCCTTCAGTTCCTCCGTTACCCTAGGTCCCCTGGCCACTATTACATCTGGGAGATTGTCTGCGTCTTCCCTAGTGAAGACAGATCCAAAGTACCTGTTCAACTCGTCTGCCATTTCCTTGTTCCCCATAATAAATTCACCCGTTTCTGTCTTCAAGGGCCCAACTTTGGTCTTAACTAATTTTTTTCCTCTTCACGTGCCTAAAGAAGCTTTTACTATCCTCCTTTATATTCTTGGCCAGCTTACCTTCGTACCTCATCTTTTCTCCCCATATTGCCTTTTTTGTTATCTTCTGTTGCTCTTTAAAAGTTTCCCAATCCTCTGGCTTCCCACTCATCTTTGCTATGTTATACTTCTTCTCTTTTACTTTTTATACTGTCCTTGACTTCCCTTGTCAGCCACGGTCGCCCCCTACTCCCCTTAGAATCTTCCTTCCTCTTTGGACTGAACTGATCCTGCACCTTCTGTGTTATTCCCAGAAGTACCTGTCATTGTTGTTCCACTGTCATCCATGCTGGGGTATCCTGCTGTGGAGGCCAGGTCGTTGTGTGTATTTAAGGCAGAGATTGATAGGTTCTTGTTTGGACATGGCATCAAAGGTTACGGGGAGAAGGCCAGGAACTGGGGTTGAGGGGAAGATTAAGAAAGATCAGCCATGATGGAATGACGGAGCAGACTCGATGGGCCAGATGGCCGAATTCTGCTCCTATGTCTTCAGGTCTTATGGTATAATATGGTGAGATATTTGTACTTGGATAATAAATTTACTTTGAACCTTTGGAGCTATCTCGTTCTTCTCAAAATACTTACTGTACTTAAGATCTCCATGAGCTACATCCTCTTCCATTCTACAACTGTTTTTATACTCATGAGGTCACAATGTGCACCGGAGGCCAATACTCAGTGATGCTTCCGATTTCTACGCTGCGTCCACCAAGCACATTTCACATGAAGAAATGTGTGCACTCCAATGGTTGACTTAAAGAGAACGGTCCATGCTTTGCTACCTGCTGACGGGGCTAGCGTTACGCCTCAGGGTGCCGGTGATTGGGGTTCAATTCCCCTCCGCCTCCGACGAAGATTTTGTACGTTTCCCCCCTCCTGACCACGTGGGCTTCCTCCGGGCGATCTGGTGCCCACCCGTGCTCCAAAGGCACGCGGTGAGCTGGGCTGCGGGCACGCTGAGGTTGGCGCCGGAGCTGTGGCGGGCCGCGGGCGCTGGTCGCCGAGCGGGAGATGGCGGGTGCGGGCCCAGCCGCGGCGCTTAAGAGCAGGCGGAACGGGGGGGTGTGCGAAGAGCGGTGGTCGACCGTGCCCGGCAGAGTAGCGGTGCTGGCATGGAGTAGATGGGCTGAAGAGGCCATTTGAGCTCAGACTCAATGATGCAAGTCACCCGTTTCCCCGTATGTTTCGAAGGACTCGTGACGACTCGAGCCAATCTTTAAAAAAATTCTATGTTGTAGAACAGGGTATTGGAAAGGAAATGTGTTTTTAAACGAGCGAGTGGAATGTTAATACCTCATCTTTTTCTTTCTGTCTTTATTTAGTTACTTATTGTGCTACAGCATGGAGCCGGCTCGTTTGTCTCCTTGAGTCAGCAAACCCCAATTCAAACAACAACACACACAAAATGCTGGTGGGACACAGCAGGCCAGGCAGCATCTAGAGGGAGAAGCGCTGTCGACGTTTTGGGCCGAGACCCTTCGTCAGGACTAACTGAAAGGAAAGATAGTAAGAGATTTGAAAGTAGTGGGGGGGAAGGGGAAATGCGAAATGATAGGAGAAGACCGGAGGGGGTGGGATGAAGCTAAGGGCTGGAAAGGTGATTGGCGAAAGTGATACAGAGCTGGAGAAGGGAAAGGATCATGGGACGGGAGGCCTCGGGAGAAAGAAAGGAGGGGAGGAGCACCAGAGGGAGATGGAGAACAGGCAAACAACTAAATATGTCAGGGATGGGGTAAGTAGGGGAGGAGGGGCATTAACGGAAGTTAGAGAAGTCAATGTTCATGCCATCAGGTTGGACGCTACCCAGCCGGTATATAAGGTGTTGTTCCTCCAACCTGAGTGTGGATTCATCTTGACAGTAGAGGAGGCCATGGATAGACATATCAGAAAGGGAATGGGACGTGGAATTAAAATGTGTGGCCACTGGGAGATCCTGCTTTCTCTGGCGGACCGAGCGTAGGTGTTCAGCGAAATGGTCTCCCAGTCTGCGTCGGGTCTCACCAATATATAAAAGGCCACACCAGGAGCACCGGACGCAGTATACCACACCAGTCGACTCTCAGGTGAAGTGTCGCCTCACCTGGAAGGACTGTCTGGGGCCCTGAATGGTGGTGAGGGAGGAAGTGTAAGGGCAGGTGTAGCACTTGTTCCGTTTACAAGGATAAGTGCCAGGAGGGAGATCAGTGGGAAGGGATGGGGGGGACAAGTGGACAAGGGAGTCGCGTAGGGAGCGATCCCTGCAAAAAGCAGAAAGAGGGGGAAGAGAAAATGTGTTTGGTAGTGGGATCCCGTTGGAGGTGGCGGAAGTTACGGAGAATTATATGTTGGACCTGGAGGCTGGTGGGGTGGTAGGTGAGGACAAGGGGAACCCTATCCCGAGTGGGGTGGCGGGTGGATTTGTTCCTCCAACCTGAGTGTGGCTTCATCTTGACAGTAGAGGAGGCCATGGATAGACATATCAGAATGGGAATGGGACGTGGAATTAAAATGTGTGGCCACTAGGAGATCCTGCTTTCTCTGTTTGTTCCTCCAACCTGAGTTTGGATTCATTTTGGCTGGGTAGCCTCCAACCTGATGGCATGAAGATCGACTTCTCTAACTTCCGTTAATGTCCCTCCTCCCCTTCTTACCCCATCCCTGACATATTTAGTTGTTTGCCTGTTCTCCATCTCCCTCTGGTGCTCCCCCCCTCCCCCTTTCTTTCTCCCAAGGCCTCCCATCCCATGATCCTTTCCCTCCTCCAGCTCTGTATCACTTTCGCCAATCACCTTTCCAGCTCTTAGCTTCACCCCACCCCCTCCGGTCTTCTCCTATCATTTCGCATTTCCCCCTCCCCCCACTACTTCCAAATCTCTTACTATCTTTCCTTTCGGTTAGTCCGGACGAAGGGTCTCGGCCCGAAACGTCGACAGTGCATCTCCCTATAGACGCTGCCTGGCCTGCTGTGTTCCACCAGCATTTTGTGTGTGTTATTGTTTGAATTTCCAGCATCGGCAGATTTCCTCGTTGTGTGTGAACCCCCAACTTAACCCTGGCCTAGTCATGGGACAGTTTACAATAATCAATTAACCCAACAACTTTGGACCGTGGGGCGAAACCGGGACCACCCGCAGAAGCCCCGCGTGGTCAGGGGGAGAACGTACAAACTCCTTTCGGGCATCAGCGGGCATCTTGAGGAGGTCCTCAGGCATCTTCTGCTACCTTTAGGCTCGAGGTAGGTCAGAGGTGAAGGGTGAAAGGGAAGATTTTAAAGGAGGAACGTGAGAGGGAGCTTCTTCCCTCAGGAGGGCGGTGAGGGTGCGGGACGAGCGTGAGTGGTGGATTTGGGCTCGATTTCAATGTTTAAGAGACGTTTGGATAGGTGCAAGGATGGGAGGGGTGTAGAGGGCTAAGGGCTGGGTGCAGATCGATGGGAGTGGGCAAAGCAGAACCAGGATTAAAATCACTGGCACATGTTGTGAAATTTGTTAACTTTGCTGCAGCAGTACAATGCAGAACATGATAATATAGAAAAAAACTGAATTACAGTAATTTCATATATATATAAAACTATATGTTAAATTAAATATGGAGTGTAAAAATGTAATGAGGTGGTGTTCACGGGTTCAATGTCCATTCAGAAATCAGATGGCAGAGGGTAAGAAGCTGTTCCTGAATCGCTGAGTGTGTGTCTTCAGGCTCCTGTACCTCCTCCCTGACGGCAGAGGGGAAGAAGCTGTTCCTGAATCGTTGAGTGTGTGCCTTCAGGCTCCTGTACCTCCTCCCTGATGGCAGAGGGGAAGAAGCTGTTCCTGAATCGCTGAGTGTGTGTCTTCAGGCTCCTGTACCTCCTCCCTGATGGCAGAGGGGAAGAAGCTGTACCTGAATCATTGAATGTGTGTCTTCAGGCTCCTGTACCTCCTCCCTGACGGCAGAGGGGAAGAAGCTGTTCCTGAATCCCTGAGTGTGTGTCTTCAGGCTCCTGTACCTCCTCCCTGACGGCAGAGGGGAAGAAGCTGTTCCTGAATCGCTGAGTGTGTGTCTTCAGGCTCCTGTACCTCCTCCCTGGTGGCAGAGGGGAAGAAGCTGTTCCTGAATCGTTGAGTGTGTGTCTTCAGGCTCCTGTACCTCCTTCCTGATGGCAGAGGGGAAGAAGCTGTTCCTGAATCGTTGAGTGTGTGTCTTCAGGCTCCTGTACCTCCTCCCTGACGGCAGAGGGGAAGAAGCTGTTCCTGAATCGCTGAGTGTGTGTCTTCAGGCTCCTGTACCTCCCCCTGATGGCAGAGGGGAAGAAGCTGTTCCTGAACCATTCAGTGTGCGTCTTCAGGCTCCTGTACCTCCTCCCTGATGGCAGAGGGGAAGAAGCTGTTCCTGAACCGTTGAGTGTGTGTCTTCAGGCTCCTGTACCTCCTCCCTGATGGCAGAGGGGAAGAAGCTGTTCCTGAACCATTCAGTGTGCGTCTCCAGGCTCCTGTACCTCCTCCCTGATGGCAGAGGGGAAGAAGCTGTTCCTGAATCACTGAGTGTGTGTCTTCAGGCTCCTGTATCTCCTCCCTGATGGTAGCAATGAGAAGAGGGCATGTCCTGGGTGTTGGGGGTCCTTTGTGATGGCCGCCACCTTTCGGAGGCACTGCTGCTTGAAGATGTCCTGGGTACAACAGAGGCTAATCCCCATTATGGAACTGACTAATTTTACAACTCTGCAGCTTACTCAATCCTATAGGGTAGCCCACCACCCCCCACCCCCAATACCAGACAGTGATACGGCCATTTAGAACGCCCTACATGGTACATCTGTAGAAACTTGCAAGTGTGTTAGGTGACGTACCAAATCTCTTCAAACTCCTCATGAAGTATAGTCGCTGTCTTGCCTTCTTTATAACTGCATCACCATGCTGGGACCAGGTTAGATCCTTAAAGATCTTGACACCCAGGAACTTGAAACTGCTCACTCTCTCCACTTCTGATCCCTCTACGAGGATCGGTGTGTGTTACCCTTCCTGAAGTCCACAATCAGTTCCTTCATCTTACTAACGTTGAGTGCAAGGTTGTTGCTACAGCACCACTCCACCAACTGGTGTATCTCGCTCCTGCACACCCCCCTCATCACCATCTGAGATTCTACCAACAATGCTTGTGTCATCAGCAAAATTATAGATGGCATTTGTGCTATGCCTGACCACACAGTCATGGGTGTAGAGAGAGTAGGGCAGTGGGCTAAGCACACACCCCTGAGGTGCACCGGTGTCGATCATCAGTGAGGAGCAGATGTTATCACCAATCTGCACAGGTTGTGGTCTTCCAGTTGGGAAGTTGATTATCCACTCACAGAGGCCCAGGTTCCGTATCTTTTTGCTCAGAACTGTAGGAAAGATGGCGTTAAGCGCCGAGCTGTAGCTAATAAACAGCGTCCTGATATCGGTATTTGTATTGTCCAGGTGACCCAAGGTCAGTGGAGAGCCAATGAGATCGTGTCCACCGTAGAACTATTGTGGCAGTAAGCAAATTGCAGTGGGTCCAGGTCCTTGCTGAGACATGCATTCCATCACCAGAGACGTGAGTGCTACCGGGCGATAGTCACCCTGCTCTTCTGGGGCTCTGGTGTGATTGTTGCCCTTTTGAAGTAGGTGGGAACTTCCAGCTGTTTCACTGAGAGACTGGAGGTGTCTTTAATCACCCCTGCCAGGTGGTTGGCACAAGTCTTTGGCGCCTCCGTTGGGGCCTGTCTCCCCCAGGAGGGCTCACCACCCTGACGTCAGCCTCCGAGACAGAGATCACAGGGCCACCGGGAGCGGCAGGGGCCTGCACAGCTCTCGTCACCTTCTCCCTTTCAAAGCGGACGTGGAGGGGGTTGAGTTCACCCAGCAGGGAAGCATCGCTGCCAATCACGCGACTGGGCTTCGCTTTGTAAGAAGCAGTGTCCTGCTCACCCTGCCAGAGGTGACGTGCATCCAATGTTGCCTCCAAACCCCCCCCCCACCCCCCCACCCCTTGGAATTGTTTCTTCGCCCTCGAAATAGCCCTCCGCAATCCTGCCTGGCTTTCTTGTACAGACCTGGGTCGCCGGACTTGAATGCCACAGATCTAGCCCTCAGTGGGCTCCAGAGCTCCTGGTTCATCCAGGGCTTTTGGTTTGTGAATGTACAGTAAGTCTTTGTAGGCACACACTCACCCACCCAGGCATCAGTCAGGTCGGTAACAACTGCAGCATACTCATCCAGATTTGAAGATGAATCCCCGATTACGGACCAGACTACCAACTCAAAGCGGTCTCGTAAGTTTTCCTGTGCTTCCCTGGTCCAAACCTTCTTGGTCCTCACCGCTGGGGCTTCTGCCTACACTCAGGGGGTAGAAGTACAGCCAGGTGGTCTGACTTCCCGAACTGAGGGCGTGGGAGAGCGCGGTGTGCATTCTTGTCGGTGGTGTAACCATAGCACTCCTGATCATAGTGTAACAGTGGCCCGGTGTGTTGTTTCCTCTGCTACCACAAGTGATTTGTTGATAATTGTTTAGAGAATTTTTTTTCGAGCTGGCCTGGTTTAAATCCCTCAGGATGACGGGGGAGTCATCGGGATGCGCTTGTGGTGTTCTCATTCAGGTGTAGGAACTCTGAACTAAACACCGAGGTAAACCGTAGTCAATGAGGCAGGATCGCAGTAAGATTAACCGTTTACTGTTCACTCTTCCACATTAACGTACGGTGAAAACTGTTGACAAAACAGTACAAAACATATACAGTATTTGTTTCCTTCTTGGCATCACATTTACATCATAAATACTTGTAAAAGCAAAACTACAACAAACTAAATTACATTAAAGTACAACATACAGTCAGAATCTACCTACGGCATCAACAACTTTAAATACACTCCAACACAGACTATCCAGCAACGCTTTCAATAGCACAAGAAAATAAACTTTATCAACCGTCATCACTTTTAACAGGATCAGCGTTAACATTTTCACTTCAACGTACCGATTGTCTTATGAACTTACGGCGTTGCTTCTATGATGTTTCTTAGCGCGAAGAAAGAAAACTTTCCTCATGCTGATCCTGCACACACAAGCCCCCCACCTTCCCATTTCTCCCAACCGGTATTTTCCCACAGGACGCGGCGAAACCGGGTGTGACATGATCGCGTGCCGCGATACATCGCAGGCAACGAATTTACTTTCAACTAGACTAGAAACTTAACTTCTAGACTAGAAAGTTAAACTTAACTTTAACTAGAAAATAATTACAAAAGGGAAAAGGTGATAAACTAAACGAATGCCTTAAGGGCAGCACAGGGCTGTTTCGTGCCTGTCGATCACGTCGCACAGTCCCTCCGGAGCTTGGCAGCGGCCTGCCGTGGAATGACTACCGCGGCGGGCAAACCGGGCGTGCTCGGGTGAACAGGACCGGGACAACGCCGCCACCATTTGAACTCCACCCCCGGCTTCGAAGGTCCTATCTTAGCGGTGTGTTGAGGAGCCGTCAATCCGAATAACCTGGAAAGGGGTTAACCGGGATTCCGTGAAGCAAAGGACGCAAGTTGGTCCTCGTGCCCGTCCGGTTCAGCACCCTAACCCCGAGGTCGCCAGTTTTATTTGCCGGAGGCTTACGTTTGCCTGCTATTGGGAGTCAAAGGCCTCGTTTTCTTGAAACGCACTTTTAGCCCAGACGAACTTCACTCCCCCCGCCGCCAAAGCCCGAGCTACCTCCGTCGGTTTTTGAGCAGCGACAGGCCGCTTAATCACGTTAATATGTGGTTGCCAGCTGTCCGGACCCTTCGGCGTGGCTGGGGTTCTCGTCTGTAGAGTCCCTGGTGGCTTTGATCCGTGTTGTCCGCACGAGTTTCCCTTATCGACGGTGGCCCGGCAGTTTAAAAAGAAACAGGTCGGCACAGACTAGATGGGCTGAAGGGCCTGTTCCCGTGCCGTGGTATTCTATGACTCTATCGCCACGACGACCACCCGGCTCCCTTATCCCACACTGGCCGCCTCCCCATAAAAAAAAAACCTGCTGCCTTTCGACACTTTATTTACTGTCTTTAGAGCCAACTGTAATTCTACCTCCGCTCCAAAGAAGAAAATAAAACAGCTTCCTCTGGAAGAGTTACAGACATTTTTAATAAGAAAATAAAAGTGAACGTAGAGGTTTCAGCACAATTTTACAGGGCCCAGTTCCTTTTATTGGGAGACCCACTCGTACATCACGTCAGCTTGCGAACTCAATAAATTTTACTGCTGGTCTGAACTGCGTGACTGTCAGCCCTCCGCTCGAGTGAGGGTTTGAGTGTGTCAGAGAGTCGGGTGATCCGGAGCTCGCTAAGTTCGAGCTCAAGCTGCCCGACCACGCACAAGAGTTCTGCCAAACGCAACGGCGTCCCTCCGGGGCTACGTTGCAAAGGTCCGACTTTGAAATGTTCCCACAGCCGGTGGTCTCGCTCTCCATCGTTGTGTGTTCTCCATATTCATTGCTTATCTATCTATAATTGTTATTTCTTTTTGTGTTTGCACCTTTCTGTGGCCTTCTGCGCTCTGGTCAAACGCCCGGGCTAGTGCGGCCGCGGTTATTATTCTATTATAGATTGATTGAGCAGGGAGGTGTCGGAGCGGTCCAGCGCGGTAGGGTAGCGGGCCGTGCCCGCCACTCTCACCTTCAGCTGGCGAGCCATCCCTCCCTGCCGGCACACAGCCTCGCTGACAGCAAGCCCCGCGTGGAGCCCCCTCGCCGGCGACACACGCGGGAACTGAACTCCTTTCGGACTCGGGCTGAACTACAGAGGAGGGGTCTGGCCCTCCGAGCACCCGTGGCACGCCGGGACACACCCTGGTGCTCGTGAACCGGACCCCCCCCACCCAGTTGTGGGTAAATAGCCCCACTAATAGTCCCGGGAGCGACGAAGGCGACGGGAGTAAAGGCAGACAGCAAATCCAGAGTGGAGACCTCATTAAACATCCTTCCAGCAGCTCCTGCAGCCAAACGTATAGAAGAAGATAGAGTCACCAAAGTAACATCAGCACAAGCCCCTGCGTGGCATGGGGTGTCGTTCTGGAGCCACGTTTCTGCGAGAACAAGCACACAGCAGTTTCCCATCTCCGCTGGGTCAGCTGGGTACTCCAGCTTGCCTTACACTGAGCGAACACCAGAGGGCAGCGCAGACAGGGGGGTAGGGGGGTCAGTTCACGTCGATCAACCTATCCCCTGAGGACATGTTTGCTAATCTGGGCAGCAGCCGGGCAAATCTCCTCTGCCCTCCCTCCAAATCCTTCCCACAATGAGGTGACCTAGAAAGTCAGACGTGTCTCATTCTGTCCAATACCTTGCGTTCCGAATACCCGACCTGGCACTTCGAAACATATATTTTACCCTGGTGCTGATGACGCACTTCCCCTGCGATTTCCGTAGGGGATTTTGTTTGTGTTTAAGCCCAGCCTAATCACAGGACAATTTAAAATGACCAATTAGCCTGCCAACTGGTACGTGAGAGGAGACCGGAGCACCCAGAGGAAGCCCACACACTCCCTACGGACGGCCGCGGAATCGAACTCTGAACTCCGATGTGTTGTGCTAACCTCGAAGCTACCTGGACCTGCAACCTGCTCCCAGTCGCACTGTTGTCTTCGGGTCAGTGGAGTGTCAGTGGGACCCTTGCGCGCTCGCAGAAACCCGTCCCATAACCGGCGAAAGGAGTTCCCGGTTGTATTCATCGTCATAGTGGAGCTGTGTGCTTGAGGTCTGCGGTTCCTCATCCAGGGTCCTTGTTTGGCTTCAGTGGCGAGTCCCGCCCTTGATACCGAAGATAACAGCCTGCAGGTCGATCAGAAGTTCAAACCCTGATGGGCGGAGTCTGGGTCCGTCAGTCTCTCCGAGGAGGGAGGCAAAGGTCTAATCTCTACACGTTTGAGTCTGCTGCAGGCCTGGAAATGCCTATTCTGGAGTTAGAGAGGGGGTGTGTGTGTGTGTGTGTGTGTGTGTGTGTGTGTGTGTGTGTGTGTGTGTGTGTGTGTGTGTGTGTGTGTGTGTGTGAGAGTGTGTGTGTGTGTGAGAGTGTGTGTGTGTGTGTGTGTGTGTGTGTGTGTGTGTGTGTGTGAGTGTGTGTGTGTGTGTGTGTGTGTGTGTGTGTGAGAGTGTGTGTGTGTGTGAGTATGTGTATGTGTGTGTGTGTGTGTGTATGTGTGTGTGTGTGTGTGGTGGGGGGGTATGGACTGAAAGCAGAGAGGTAAGGGCCTCGTTTTTGCCGTTGTTGTTGGTGTTGTTCTTTAAACCATTTGGGCTGCCCCCATGGCATCTGGCCGTTAATGCAGACCACACGTCTCATTGAACCTGAATCTCCATCTCAGTCTGACCCTGATTCTGACCTTGACCCTCACCCTGAACCTCACCCTCAACCTCCCTCTCAACCTCAACCTGAATCTGGACCTGAATCATAAAACCAGAATCCATAGGTGTAGAATTAGACCATTTGGCCCTTCAAGTCTCCTCCGCCATTCAATCATGGCTGATCCTTTTTTTTTTCTATCTCCTCCTCAACCCCAGTTTCTGGCCTTCTCCCCGTAACCTTTGATGCCATGTCCAATCAAAAACCTATCAATCTCTGCCTTAAATACACCCAACGACCCGACCTCCACAGCTGCACGTGGCAACAAATTCCACAAATTCACCACCTTCTGGCTAAAGAAAACTCTTTGCATCTCTGTTTTAAATTGACACCCCTCTATCCCAAGTCTGTGCCCTCATGTCCTAGACTCCCCCACCATGGGAAACATCCTTTCCACATCTACTCTGGCTAGGCCTTTCAACATTCGATAGGTTTCAATGAAATCCCACCCCCCCCCCCATTCCTTCTGAATTCCAGTGAGTACAGACCCAGAGTCATCAAATGTTCCTCGTATGATAACCCTTTCATTCCTGGAATCATCCTTGTGAACCTCCTCTGGACTCTCTCCAATGCCAGCACATCTTTTCCTAGATGAGGAGCCCAAAACTGTTCACAATACTCCAGGTGAGGCCTCACCAGGGCCCTATAAAGCCTCAGCATCACATCCCTGCTCTCGTATTCTAGACCTCTTGAAATGAATGCTAACGTGGCATTTGCCTTCCTCACCACCGACTCAACCTGCAAGTTAATCTTTATGGCGTTCTCCCAAGTCCCTTTGCATCTCAGATTTTTGGATTTTTTTCCCCGTTTAGGAAATAGCCTGCACGTTTATTTCTTCTACCAAAGTGCGTGACCGTGCATTTTCCAACATTGTATTTCATTTGGCCACTTTCTTGCCCATTCTCCTCATCTGTCTAAATCCTTCTGCATCCTACCTGCTCCCTCAACACTACCTGCCCCTCCACCAATCTTCATATCATCTGCAAACTTGGCAGCAAATCCATCTATTCCATCATCTAAATCATTGATACACAGCATAAAAAGAAGTGGTCCCAACACCGACCCCTGCGGAACACCACTAGTCACTGGCAGCCAACCAGAAAAGGATCCTTTCATTTCCACTTGCATCCTCCTAACGATCAGCCAATGCTCTCACCATGTCAGTAACTTTCCTGCGATACGATGGGCTTTGGACTTGGTGAGCAGCCTCAGCAGAATCAGAATCAGAAACAGACTTTAATCGCCAAGTACCTATGCACAGACAAGGAATTTACTTCCGGCAGATGTTGTCTCTCTGCTCGTAACAATAATAATGGTAAATATAAATGAAAATATAGATTATACATACAGGTAGTGCAATCCAAGTAATAGTTAGCCAACAGTTAACCGGCAGTTAACTGTTCAGCAAAGTGACCGCAGTAGGGAAAAACTTCTCCAGTGCCTATTGGTCTTAGTCTGGAGGGATCTGACGCGCCTACCAGACGGAAGCAGATCAAACAGTCCGTGCGCAGGATGGGAGGAGTCCTTTATGATGTTCCCCGCCCTCTTCTTCAACCTGGAAGAGGACAGGTCCACAATAGAGGGCAGGGAGGCTCCAATGATGCGCTCGGCAGTCCTCACTGTGCGCTGTAGTCTGGTTCTATCCTGCTTGGTGGCGGCTCCAAACCACACAATGATGGAGGTGCACAGGACAGACTCAATACTCACGTGTGGCACCTGGTCAAAGGCCTTCTGAAAGTCCAAATATACAATGTCCACTACATCCCCTTTATCTATCCTACTTGTAATCTCCTCAAAGGATTCCTCCCAGGTTCGTCAGGCGGGATTTTCCCTGAAGGAAACCGTGCTGAAGGATAGATTCCCTGAAGGAATCTGGAAGCGGAACTGGATCTGGACATGAGGTGCTCGGCTCACTCAGCTCTTTAAATGATGCCCTTTACTACCTGGTGTGGCTTCAGTCCAGATTACAGGATTAAATTACGAACCCAGGTTGCCAGGGCTCGGTCCGGATGTCTTTGAGTTTATAGAAAACTAATCAAAATGTTTGGAATGGTTTGAGCATTTAATAAGGTTGATAAATGGCAGCCATTTGCTGTGATGGCAGAGTCGAGGACAAAAGGAGGCTGCTTAATAAACATCGCCTCGCTGCACAGAAAGTGGCCGTTCAGTCTACTGGGTTAATACTGGCTCAAAGAATAACCCCAGTCTGTCACTAACTTATGCTCCCCACATTTAAAGTGTCTGCCTTTATTCAATTGTTTATCTGTTTGTTCCTTAATTTATTTGTCATCTATCTCTCTATCTATCTTTTTATCTTTCTTTCTGCCTATCTATCTTTTTATCTTTCTTTCTGCCTATCTATCCATCTGTCTGCCTATCTGTCCATCTATCAATCTATTCATCTATCTTTCTATCTGTTTATCTGTCTGTCTATCTTTCTATCAATCTATCTACCTACCTAACTAGACAATCTATCTCTATTTATCTATCTAGCTATCTGTCTATCTTATCTGTCTACTTGTCTATCTACCTGTCTGTCTATCTACCTTGAATTGAATGATCTTTTTTGTCGTTATACACAGGTACAATGGAACTCTGTTTGGCTTCCTCTCAGGCAATCAAATAAAGTGGTAGATAAAAACAAGACAGTGACAGAAAAACAGTATTAAATAGATAAGTAGCAGAAAATAAGTTGCAGCAGCACCAGAATGTCACAGTAATGCACAAAGTGCCGTTAGTGCGAGTATTTGAGTCCTTGTGTGTGCTCACAGTTTCAGTCATTGTCCTGTGGGAGTGGTGTGATGGAGGCCACAGCTCTGGGGTGGAAGCTGTCCCTGAGTCTATTTGTTCTGGCTTTTAGTGTCCTGAACCTTTTGCTGGACGGCAGCGGGTCAGACAGGGAGTGGCCGGGGTGTGTGGTGTCTCTGGTTATGCTGATTGCTTCCCTCCTGAGTCTGCTGGAGTAGATGGTGTCTCTACCTGTCTATCTGTCTATCTAGACAACTTCTCTCCCTCTATCTACCTCTCTGTCCATCTATCTGATTAGTTATTTACTTATTGAGTTTCAATATGGAATAGATGCTTCCAGTCCTTCCCAGCATTGTCCCGATTTCACCCTAGCCCGATTGACCTACCAACCGGCCCGTCTTTGAACTGTGGGAGGAAACCGGAGCACCCGTAGGAAACCACGCAGTTGCGGGGCGAACGTACAAACTCCTTACGGAGTAGCTGACCACGGCGCCACCCTGCCGCGTACACTTGGGGGCGATCTATCTCTGTAAAAAGAGGAAATCCGGGCAACACACGGCAAACGCGGGAGGAACTCGGCGGCTGGAAGAGTCCAGTCAACGTTTCAGGCCGAAACCCTTCAGCGGGACTGGAGAAAGAAAGCTGAGGAGCAGGTTTAAAAGGTTGGGGGGGGGGGGGGGCGAGTGGAGAGAGAACCAGCAGGTGATGGGTGAAACCTGGAGGGGGGAGGGACGAAGTAAAGAGCCGGGAGGTTGATTCGTGAAAGAGACGAAAGGCTATGGAAGAAAGAAAAGAGGGGAGGAGAACCAGAGAGAGGCAAAGGAGATAAGTTCTGCTTGTCCCCCTCCCATCAGGGAAAAAAAAACTACAATGCCTATAAAAAGTATTCATCCCCCTCCCTCCCCCCCCCCGGAAGTTTTAATGTTTTATTGTTTTACAACATTGAATCGCAGTGGATTTAGAAACATAGAAATCCTACAGCACGATACAGGCCCTTCGGCCCACAAAGCTGTGCCGAACACGTCCTCACCTTAGAACTACCTAGGCTTACCCACAGCCCTCTATTTTTCTAAGCTCCTTGTAGCCATCCAAGAGTCTCTTAAAAGACCCTATCGTATCCGCCTCCACCACCATCGCCGGCAGCCCATTCCACACACTCACCACACTCTGCGTAAAAGACTTACCCCTGACATCTCCTCTGTATCTACTTCCAAGCACCTTAAAACTGTGCCCTCTCGTGCTAGCCATTTCAGCCCCTGAGAAAAAGCCTCTGACTATCCACACAATCAATGCCCCTCATCATCTTGTACACCTCTATCAGGTCACCTCTCATCCTCCGTCGCTCCAAGGCCGAGTTCACTCAACCTATTCTCACAAGCCATGCTCCCCAATCCAGGCAACATCCTTGTAAATCTCCTCTGCTCCCTTTCTATGGTTTCCACATCCTTCCTGTAGTGAGGCGACCAGAACTGAGCACAGTACTCCAAGTGGGGTCTGACCAGGGTCCTACAGAGCTGCAACATTACCTCTCAGCTCTTATTTGGCTTTAATTTAATTTGGCTTTTGTTGACACTGATCAACAGAAAAAGACTCTTTCGTATTACAGCGAAAATAAATTTCTACAAAGTGTTCTAAATTAATTAAAATATAAAAAACAAAATAATTGATTGCATATGTATTCACCCCTCCCCCTTTAATATGACACTCCAAATCGTCACTGGCGCAGACAATTGGCTTTAGAAGTCACATCATTAGTTAAATGGAGATCACCGTATGTGGTCAAGGCGTCTCAATTGATTGTAGTAAAAATACACCTGTATCTGGAAGGCCCAACTGCTGAGTCCTGGCAAAAACTACACCATGAAGACAAAAGAACACTCCAAGCAACTCTGCGAAAAGGTTATTGAAAAGCACAAGCCAGGAGATGTATACAAGAAAATTTCCAAGTCACTGAATATCCCTTGGAGTGCAGTTAAGTCAATCATCAAGAAATGGAAACAATATGGCACAGCTGTAAATCTGCCTAGAGCAGGCCATCCTCAAAGACAGAGTGACTGTGCAAGAAGGGGAGGAGTGAGGGAGGCCACCAAGAGACCTGTGACAACTCTGGAGGAGTCACAAGCTCCAGTGGCTGAGATGGGAGAGACTGTGCAGACAACAACTGTTGCCCGGGTGCTTCACCAGTCACAGCTTTATGGGAGAGTGGCAAAGAGAAAGCCACTGTTGAAAAAAACTCATGAAATCTCAGCTGGAGTTTGCCAGAAGGCATGTGGGAGATTCTGAAGTCAGCTGGAAGAAGGCTTTATGGTCTGAAGAAAACAAAATTTGATTGTTTTGGCCATCAGACTAAACACAATGTTTGGCATAAGCCAAACACTGCACACATAATCAGAAACACATCATCCCTACCGTGAAGCATGGTGGTGGCTGCATCACGCTGTGGGGATGCTTCACCGCACCAGGCCCTGGAAGGCTTGTGAAGGTGGAGGGTAAAATGACGGCAGCAAAATACAGGGAAATCCTGGGGGAAAACCTAATGCAGTCTGCAAGAGAACCGCGACTTGGGAGAAGATTTGTTTTCCAGCAAGACAATGACCCCAAGCATAAAGCCAAAGCTACACAGGAATGGCTTAAAAACAACAAAGTTAATGTCCTGGAGTGGCCAAGTCAGAGTCCAGACTTCAATCCAATTGAAAATTTGTAGCTGGACTTGAAAAGGGCTGTTCAGTCACGATCCCCATGCAATCTGACAGAGCTTGAGCAGTTTTGTAAGGAAGAATGGGGAAAAATTGTAGTGTCCAGATGTGCAAAGCTGATAGAGACCTGTCCACACAGACTCGAGGCTGAAATTGCTACCAAAGGTGCATCTACTAAATAGATGCACCTTTGATGGGACTGAGTAATTATGGAATCAATTATTTTGTGTCTAATAATTGTAATAAATTTAGCCCAATTTGTAGAAATTTGTTTTTACGTTGACACAAAAGAATCTTTACTGTTGATCAGTGTCAAAAAATAAGCCAAATTAAATCTACGGTAATTCAATGTTGTAAAACAATAAAACACGAAAGCTTCCGGGGGGGGGGGGGTGTGGGGGGGTGAATACTGTTTCCTGGCACTTCACATACTGTAGCATGCACACCAGGAACACCAGACTCAAAAACAGCGACTTTTCCCCAAGCAGTGAGGCTGATCAACACCTCCACCCACCGACCCACCCCTCCACACACCCAACCACCCACCAACCCACCCCTCCACACACCCAACCACCCACCAACCCACCCCTCCACACACCCCCAATCACCCACCGACCCACCCCTCCACACACCCCCAATCACCCACCGACCCACCCCTCCACACACCCCCAATCACCCACCGACCCACCCCTCCACACACCCCCAACCACCCACCAACCCACCCCTCCACACACCCAACCACCCATAAACCCACCCCTCCACACCCCCAATCACCCACCCCTCCACACCCCCAATCACCCACTGACCCACCCCTCCACACTCCCAATCACCCACTGACCCACCCCTCCACACCCCCAATCACCCACTGACCCACCCCTCCACACACCCCCAACCACCCACTGACCCACCCCTCCACACCCCCAATCACCCACTGACCCACCCCTCCACACCCCCCAATCACCCACTGACCCACCCCTCCGCACCCCCAATCACCCACTGACCCACCCCTCCACACCCCCAATCACCCACTGACCCACCCCTCCACACCCCCAACCACCCACTGACCCACCCCTCCACACCCACAATCACCCACTGACCCACCCCTCCACACCCCCAACCACCCACTGACCCACCCCTCCACACCCCCAACCACCCACTGACCCACCCCTCCACACACCCAATCACCCACTGACCCACCCCTCCACACACCCAACCACCCACTGACCCACCCCTCCACACCCCCAATCACCCACTGACCCACCCCTCCACACCCCCAATCACCCACTGACCCACCCCTCCACACCCCCAACCACCCACTGACCCACCCCTCCTCACACCCCCAACCACCCACTGACCCACCCCTCCACACCCCCAATCACCCACTGACCCACCCCTCCACACCCCCCAACCACCCACTGACCCACCCCTCCACACCCCCCAATCACCCACTGACCCACCCCTCCACACCCCCCAACCACCCACTGACCCACCCCTCCACACCCCCAACCACCCACTGACCCACACCTCCACACACCCAATCACCCACTGAACCACCCCTCCACACACCCAACCACCCACTGACCCACCCCTCCACACCCCCCAATCACCCACTGACCCACCCCTCCACACACCCCCAACCACCCACTGACCCACCCCTCCACACCCCCAATCACCCACTGACCCACCCCTCCACACCCCCCAATCACCCACTGACCCACCCCTCCGCACCCCCAATCACCCACTGACCCACCCCTCCACACCCCCAATCACCCACTGACCCACCCCTCCACACCCCCAACCACCCACTGACCCACCCCTCCACACCCCCAACCACCCACTGACCCACCCCTCCACACCCACAATCACCCACTGACCCACCCCTCCACACCCCCAACCACCCACTGACCCACCCCTCCACACCCCCAACCACCCACTGACCCACCCCTCCACACACCCAATCACCCACTGACCCACCCCTCCACACACCCAACCACCCACTGACCCACCCCTCCACACCCCCAATCACCCACTGACCCACCCCTCCACACCCCCAACCACCCACTGACCCACCCCTCCTCACACCCCCAACCACCCACTGACCCACCCCTCCACACCCCCAATCACCCACTGACCCACCCCTCCACACCCCCCAACCACCCACTGACCCACCCCTCCACACCCCCCAACCACCCACTGACCCACCCCTCCACACCCCCAACCACCCACTGACCCACCCCTCTACACCCCCAACCACCCACTGACCCACTCCTCCACACACCCAATCACCCACTGACCCACCCCTCCACACCCACAATCACCCACTGACCCACCCCTCCACACTCCCAATCACCCACTGACCCACCCCTCCACACCCCCAATCACCCACTGACCCACCCCTCCACACTCCCAATCACCCACTGACCCACCCCTCCACACACCCAATCACCCACTGACCCACCCCTCCACACCCACAATCACCCACTGACCCACACCTCCACACACCCAATCACCCACTGACCCACCCCTCCACACACCCAATCACCCACTGACCCACCCCTCCACACCCACAATCACCCACTGACCCACCCCTCCACATCCCTAACCACCCACTGACCCACCCCTCCACACCCCCAAACACCCACTGACCCACACCTCCACACACCCAACCACCCACTGACCCACCCCTCCACACACCCCCAATCACCCACTGACCCACCCCTCCACACACCCAACCACCCACTGACCCACCCCTCCACTCCCCCAACCACCCACTGACCCACCCCTCCACACACCCAACCACCCACTGACCCACCCCTCCACACCCCCCAATCACCCACTGACCCACCCCTCCACACCCCCCAATCACCCACTGACCCACCCCTCCACACACCCCCAATCACCCACTGACCCACCTCTCCACACCCCCCAATCACCCACTGACCCACCCCTCCACACCCCCCAACCACCCACTGACCCACCCCTCCACACCCCCAACCACCCACTGACCCACCCCTCTACACCCCCAACCACCCACTGACCCACTCCTCCACACACCCAATCACCCACTGACCCACCCCTCCACACCCACAATCACCCACTGACCCACCCCTCCACACTCCCAATCACCCACTGACCCACCCCTCCACACCCCCAATCACCCACTGACCCACCCCTCCACACTCCCAATCACCCACTGACCCACCCCTCCACACACCCAATCACCCACTGACCCACCCCTCCACACCCACAATCACCCACTGACCCACACCTCCACACACCCAATCACCCACTGACCCACCCCTCCACACACCCAATCACCCACTGACCCACCCCTCCACACCCACAATCACCCACTGACCCACCCCTCCACATCCCTAACCACCCACTGACCCACCCCTCCACACCCCCAAACACCCACTGACCCACACCTCCACACACCCAACCACCCACTGACCCACCCCTCCACACACCCCCAATCACCCACTGACCCACCCCTCCACACACCCAACCACCCACTGACCCACCCCTCCACACACCCCCAATCACCCACTGACCCACCCCTCCACACACCCCCAACCACCCACTGACCCACCCCTCCACTCCCCCAACCACCCACTGACCCACCCCTCCACACCCCCAATCACCCACTAACCCACCCCTCCACATCCCGAATCACCCACCGACCCACCCCTCCACACCCCCAATCACCCACTGACCCACCCCTCCACACACCCAACCACCACTACTTTATCATTTCCTGTCAGAGCCACTTTTATGTACAGTCACTCCTGTGCCCAGCGTCACTTAATGGACATAGAATCAATCTATGTATATAAGCTATCCAATGTATTTGTATTTATTTAGGGTGTTTTATTAGTATTATTGTTTTCTTTATCTTGTTGCGTGTTTTCTTGTGCGGCATCAGAATTGGAGCAGCAATTATACTGTTTTCCTTTACACTTGCGTGCAGGAAATGTCATTAAGTCATGTATTTCTTTCCCCCCCCACTGCTTGGCTCTCAGGCCACAGCACTGGGCAAGACAGAGAATGCTGACGATGGTGCCGGGTGCGTCCCCGAAGAAAACATATAAACCTCGTTCTGCAACCTCTCAAACTCTATGCTCCAGCACGCAACGCCACCATCTTGAATACCTGCCTCCTGATATGTCCCAGGACGCTCTGGCTCGGAGACAGACCACATCCATGGAGAACTCCCTCCCTCGTCCAAGATTTTCGAGGAGCAGAGAAGCAGCAAGTCCTTGCCTGCAACCCTGACGCCACCAGAGCAGAACTTCAGGACGTCACAGTAGGGCGAGGTCAGAGACAAGATGGTGGATGCAAGTCACCGTCAGCCCCACCGTGCTCCGTGACCTGCCTATCTGAAAAGGGTTCCACTTCACTTTACAAAATCTCCAGTACCATAAACGCTCTCCTCTCCATCTCTGCACTTTTATCTGTGATCTTGTGTTCCGATCAATTAGTGTTGAGCAAATTCCTAATCGTGTAGACCTTAAAAGTCTTCTTAATCCAGGGACACCCCAGCGCTCCGTCAAGCCCAAGGTCAGATTTATTGGTATTCAGTCGTACTGCTAAACGAAGCAACGTTCCTCAGGGACCAGGGTGCAAAACGCAGTGCGTATATCACGCACAGCACATAAAATACTATTCGCTCAACATTTGAAAAGTATTCTGCAGACGTCTGTAATGTGCGAAAGGTTAGTTTGCTTGTTGGTCGGAAGCCGCTTCTGCCGTGCCAGTTGGCGATTGGCCCTTTCGAAGGTTGCAGCACCTCTTTCCCCTCGTGTGCCACGCGCTTTCCCTTGCCTCCAGGGGCTCAACCTCACACTGAGGTGGTGACCCAGACCCAGCTGCAGGCACTGGAGGGCCCACGTGCACACTTGGGTAAGAACCTGTTGGTCGAAAGCCGGGTTTTGTAACTTGGGGGGGGGGGGAGACTTAATGAAGTAGGAGCGAGGAAAGGTGAGCAAGGCGGGAGGGGCAAGGAAAGATGGCGCCAACGTTTTTCGCAGACCCAGGCGGCTTCTTCCAGTTTGCCCACGAAACTGCTGGCTCCTCTCTTCTTACGTCCTTCTCTCCTTTTAAAGGTGGCTGGGGTTCTGTCAGAGTCCGTGATCCACAGGTCGAACCACGGTTCTTCCCAGGCGGCGGGTTTTCAGGCTGGTTCTGCGGCCTAGCGCTTCGCTCTCTCCGGGAACGTGCGCCCTCGGGGCGGGGACTCCGGGGGGGGGGGGGGGGGGTGGGAGTGGCCCCTGCGCACGACCCGGTTCCTCGCCAATTTCACCGACTGGGGCGTCGTGAGAGATTGAGACAGCGGGCACTAATCACCGGCCACCGTCGGACGAAGGCGGCGGTACCTAAGCGATCTCTCTCTCTCTCTCTCTCTCTCTCATTTCGACGGAGAGTGAGAGCCTGTCGGTTCTCAAGACGGGGATGGGGTGGGGTGAGGGACGCCCTTGGAGAAGAGACGTGGAAAGTCGTTAACATCAGAACGGTCGTCACTCGCTGTTGCGGGAGCGACCTCTCTTTCGCTCTTACAGCTGAACGAAGCAACACTCCTCGGAGTCCGTCCGAGATACCGAAGGCGCTGGGTTATGGGCTGTGATTTCTGATGGACCCTTGGGGGAGGGGGAGGCTTTTACTGTTGCTTGCCCGGTGGGGTATGGGCACCGGGGTGGGGGGGATGTGAGGTTACAGTGCCTCTGCTGGCACAAGTGGGGAGTGGGATGATGCTTCTAACTGCTGCTCGTGCGAGGGAGAGGGGAGGGAAGGTTTCAGGGCTACGGTGTTTCTATCATTCATTCTGTGGGGTTCCCTTGTTTCCTGGACGTCCGTGAAGAGTACAGACTTCAGGCTGTGTGCTGTGTACGTTCTCCGATATTCAGCAGAACCTGCTGAGATTGAAGTGTTGCTGCATGTTGAGTGCTGTAGCTTCTGTAACTCAGAGTGGGTTAGGTGCCTGGCTGAAAGTTCCATTCACTGCAGACTGGCACTTCCATTGTATCCTGGATAATGGTCAAACACAGTTTGTGCCGCTTCAGAGCCGTGTGTCAGACACGGCTATAAGCCGCACTGGGGCCCCGCAGGAGACTGAGCTGGCTCACTTCCTATTCACCCTGCATACCTCTGACTTTAGATACTGAGTCATGTCATCTGCAGAAATTCTGTAATGACTCAGCAGTAGCTGGGTGTGTGACGGGAGGGTGAATACAGGGCCCTGGTGGAGGACTTTGTCATCAGCTGCGAGCTGAATCATCCGCAGCTCAGCATCAGTAAGACAGAGGAGATGGTGATGGACTTTAGCAAGACTGCTCCCTGTTACTATTGATGGTGAGGACGTGGATGTGGTGAGGGCCTACAGGTACCTGGGGGAGGCACCTGGATGACAGACTTGAGTGGAGCCCCAACACAGAGGCCGTGTACAAGAAGGGCCAGAGTCGCCTCGACTCCCCGAGGAGACTGAGGCCCTTTGGAGTGTGCAGGCCTCTCCTTCACACGTTCTACCGGTCTGTTGTCCCCAGGACAATCTCCCAAGCGGTGGTGAGCTGGGGCAATGGCATCAACACGGGTGATGCCAACAGGCTCAATAAACTGATTAGAGAGGCCGGCTCTGTTATAGGAGTCAAACTGGACACACTGGAGGCTGTGGTAGAATAAAGGACCCTCCGGAAAATCCTGGCAATTCCGGACAATGTCTCTCACCCTCTGTGTGCCACCTTGGCCGAACAGAGGAGCACTTTCAGTAACAGACTGAGACAACTGCGCTGCTCCAAAGAGCACGAAATGAGGTCATTCTTACCCTCGGCCATTAGGCTCCATAATGAGTCAACCTGTAGCTGGGGAAGCGATGACCCCTCATGTCAGAGTGTTTATGGTAACTTATGTGTTATTCTTCCTTACTTCTCTTCTGATATATTGCATATCTGTAATGCTACTGTGATACTGTAATTTCCTTTGGGATCAATGAAGTATCTGTCTGTCTTTACTGTTTGTAAATAAAAGGCTAATGTGCTCATTCATAACCAACGCCTTCTGTCTCCCTTACAAAACCCATGAATCTGCTGCCTCCTAACAATGTGTGAATTGTCATAAAATGCATAAACGATGTATAGTTTATAGCAAAGACGCATACATCAGGATCCTCTTTATCGATTATAGTTCAGCGTTTAACACCTCTAAACTAATCAGTAAACTCCAAGACCTGGGCCTCAATACCCCCATTTGCATTGGATCCTGGATTTCCTCTCTTGGAGACCCCAGTCAGTTCCGATTGGCAAAAGCATCTCCTCCACGATCTCCATCAGCACAGGAGCACCACAGGGATGTGTACTTGGACCCCTGCTCGACCCGCTTTACACTATGACTGTGTACAGATCCATCACCATATACAAGTTTTCAGACAACGCCACGGTTGTGGGCCGTATCACAGGGGGAGATGAATCAGCCTACAGGAGGGAGATTGAGAACTTGTCTGAGCGGTGTCGTAACAACAACCTCTCACTCAATGTCATTAAGGCCGAGGAACTGCTTGTCGACTTCAGGAGAGGGAACCAGGGGTGCGTGGACCAGTAATCTGTGGAGGATCAGAGGTGGAGAGGGTCAGTAACTTTAAATTCCTGTGCGTCACTATCTCAGAGGACCTGCCCAGGACCCATCATATAAATATAATTGCGAAGAAAGCACGACAATCCCTCCAATTCCTCAGGAGTGTGTGGAGGTTCGACAAGTCATCAAAAACCTTGCCAAACTTCGACAGATGTGTGGTGGAAGGTGTGGGAACAACAATGCCTTTGAGCAGAAAATCCTACAAAAGGTAATGGACTCAGCCCAGTCCATCACAGGTAATGCCCTCCCACCCACTGGGCACATCTTTTCTAAGAAATGTTGCCATAGAAAAACATCATCCAGCATCAGAGATCCCCACCACTCAGGCCATGCTCTTTTCTCACTGCTGCCATCAGGAAGGAGGTACAGGAGCCTCAGGACTCACACCACCAGGTTCAGGAACAGTTACTACCCCTCAACCATCAGGAAGGAGGTACAGGAGCCTCAGTTCCCACACCACCAGGTTCAGGAACAATTATCACCCCTCAACCATCTGGAAGGAGGTACAGGAGCCTCAGTTCCCACACCACCAGGTTCAGGAACAGTTAATACCCCTCAACCATCAGGATGGAAGTACAGGAGTCTCAGGACTCACACCACCAGGTTCAGGAACAGTTATTACCCCTCAACCATCAAGGAGGAGGTACAGGAGCCTCATGTCCCACACCAGCAGTTTCAGGAACAGTCATTACCCTTCAAACATCAGGCTCTTGAACCAAAGGGGATAACTCTACCCAATCTATTTCTGGTGTTCCCACAACCAATGGTCTCACTTTGAGGACACTTCACCGTGTTATTTCAGGCTCTCGTTATTCATTGCTAATTATTCACAGTTTCTTTCTCTTTGATCCTGTTTGCAGTTACTGTCCTCTAGGTTCGCTGGGAATGCCCGCAGGAAAAAGAATCTCCGGGCTGCATGCGCTGACGTGTATCTGCTCCGATGGTAAACTTTACTTCGAACTTCGGACTTTTTTGAACTTTGCTGTTGCTACTGGAGCTGTCGTAAGTACGGTGTACTGGGTGGCAGCAGCCTCCAGGGGGACCACGGTCTCGTTGTGGTGTGGAGGAGGCTTGCGTGCCTCAGCGATCCGCAGAGCTACAGGTCACCCACACCAAAAAGGTCAAAGGGCAGAGGCCAGGCTGAGAGTCGCCCACCGGTCCTCCAGGTTCGGGGGGGGGTTCAGCTCAGGGCCGACCGGTGGCAAACAAAATTGTTAGGGCAACAGCGGCGGAGAATACCACGGTCGAGTGCTGGGGGTGTCCCTGAGTCTCCACACGGGACTTGCCCGACAGATAGCAGGGAAAGCCGAGAGGAAGCTACTGACGCGATGGAGGGAGAAGCCCTGACCACCGCCAGAAATGGACGAGCTTCATTGCTGCCCCGAACGCCAGCGGTGTAACGGGCAAGAGAGAGCGTGGAAGCGGGGAGGGGGGGTCAGAAGACTCACAGCCTGGGGAAAGAAGCTGTCACCCAGCCTAAATTTCTCACCCAGTTCTTCCTGCATCTGAGCTTATAGTTAACAGAGAACACATGAGATTCAATGCTCTCCTGATGTGGATGCAGTTCTTTGGGAATGAGAGTCTGGAACAGTCATGTAGCAGCTGTAATGCCCTGGCTGACATCTGCCCTGTTGTGCTGGAGGAATTTCAGTTAGCAGCTCTGCAGTGGCAATATGGTCTGCTTTCAGCCTGTCTGGGTTATCGTTGAAGATGAGGGACGATGTGGAGTGTGTGCCATCCAATTGAACGGAGGCTTTTCTCGGTGAGGGACAACCAGGTTGGGCTTGGGCTTCTGTTCGAGAGGAGATGGCAGAGGGAAGACGCAGGATCCGGCGGGGAGACCCGTCAGCTCGAGACGGATTGCGAGCGAGGTTCGGAAGGCGGTGCGGGCGTTCACGCGGACCGAGGGCCTGGCGCGCGAGTGACGGAGGAGTTCATGATGACCGCCGACTTGTGCACATGCGACTGTCTGATTAGAACGGGCCATTTTCTTTTTGTCATTCTCTACTAAACCTTTAGTTAAGATTCATATATATAATTCCTTTAATCGTACGCTGTCTGTTATCCCACGGTATTAACTTGTAACAGGGAGGCAAATGACACAGCGTCCACACAAACCGGCGTCTGGGGAGGGATCGAGCCGTCTCAGTCTCACAGGTTTGTCGGGGCCAGAGCTAGTCTACCCTAGACTAACGCAGTCAAGGAAACCGGGGGGTTTGACGTCTGTCGCTGGAGCTAGACTACCCTAGACTAACGCAGACAAGGAAACCAGGGGGTTTGACGTGTGTCCCTGGAGCTAGTCTACCCTAGACTAACGCAGACAAGGAAACCAGGGGGTTTGACGTGTGTCCCTGGAGCTAGTCTACCCTAGACTAACGCAGACAAGGAAACCTGGGGGTTTGACGTGTGTCCCTGGAGCTAGTCTACCCTAGACTAACACAGACAAGGAAACCAGGGGGTTTGACGTGTGTCAGTGGAGCTTGTCTACCCTAGACTAACGCAGACAAGGAAACCGGGGGGTTTGACGTGTGTCCCTGGAGCTAGTCTACCCTAGACTAACGCAGACAAGGAAACCGGGGGGTTTGACGTGTGTCCCTGGAGCTAGTCTACCCTAGACTAACGCAGACAAGGAAACCGGGGGGTTTGACGTGTGTCCCTGGAGCTAGTCTACCCTAGACTAACGCAGACAAGGAAACCTGGGGGTTTGACGTGTGTCCCTGGAGCTAGTCTACCCTAGACTAACGCAGACAAGGAAACCGGGGGGTTTGACGTGTGTCCCTGGAGCTAGTATACCCTAGACTAACGCAGACAAGGAAACCAGGGGGGTTTGACGTGTGTCCCTGGAGCTAGTCGACCCTAGACTAACGCAGACAAGGAAACCAGGGGGTTTGACGTGTGTCCCTGGAGCTAGTCTACCCTAGACTAACGCAGACAAGGAAACCTGGGGGGTTTGACGTGTGTCCCTGGAGCTAGTCTACCCTAGACTAACGCAGACAAGGAAACCTGGGGGGTTTGACGTGTGTCCCTGGAGCTAGTATACCCTAGACTAACGCAGACAAGGAAACCGGGGGGTTTGACGTGTGTCCCTGGAGCTAGTCTACCCTAGACTAACACAGACAAGGAAACTGGGGGGTTTGACGTGTGTCCCTGGAGCTAGTCTACCCTAGACTAACGCAGACAAGGAAACCGGGGGGTTTGACGTGTGTCCCTGGAGCTAGTCTACCCTAGACTAACGCAGACAAGGAAACCTGGGGGTTTGACGTGTGTCCCTGGAGCTAGTCTACCCTAGACTAACGCAGACAAGGAAACCGGGGGGTTTGACGTGTGTCCCTGGAGCTAGTATACCCTAGACTAACGCAGACAAGGAAACCAGGGGGGTTTGACGTGTGTCCCTGGAGCTAGTCTACCCTAGACTAACGCAGACAAGGAAACCGGGGGGTTTGACGTGTGTCCCTGGAGCTAGTCTACCCTAGACTAACGCAGACAAGGAAACCAGGGGGTTTGACGTGTGTCAGTGGAGCTTGTCGACCCTAGACTAACACAGACAAGGAAACCAGGGGGTTTGACGTGTGTCAGTGGAGCTTGTCGACCCTAGACTAACGCAGACAAGGAAACCAGGGGGTTTGACGTGTGTCCCTGGAGCTAGTATACCCTAGACTAACGCAGACAAGGAAACCGGGGGGTTTGACGTGTGTCCCTGGAGCTAGTCTACCCTAGACTAACGCAGACAAGGAAACCAGGGGGGTTTTGACGTGTGTCCCTGGAGCTAGTCTACCCTAGACTACGCAGACAAGGAAACCGGGGGGTTTGACGTGTGTCCCTGGAGCTAGTCTACCCTAGACTAACGCAGACAAGGAAACCGGGGGGTTTGACGTGTGTCCCTGGAGCTAGTATACCCTAGACTAACGCAGACAAGGAAACCGGGGGGTTTGACGTGTGTCCCTGGAGGTTGTCGACCCTAGACTAACGCAGACAAGGAAACCGGGGGGTTTGACGTGTGTCCCTGGAGCTAGTCTACCCTAGACTAACGCAGACAAGGAAACCAGGGGGTTTGACGTGTGTCCCTGGAGGTTGTCGACCCTAGACTAACGCAGACAAGGAAACTGGTAGGGTTTGACGTGTGTCCCTAGAGCTTGTCTACCCTAGACTAACGCAGACAAGGAAACCAGGGGGTTTGACGTGTGTCCCTGGAGCTAGTCTACCCTAGACTAACGCAGACAAGGAAACCAGGGGGTTTGACGTGTGTCCCTGGAGCTTGTCTACCCTAGACTAACGCAGACAACGAAACCGGGGGGTTTGACGTGTGTCCCTGGAGCTTGTCTACCCTAGACTAACGCAGACAAGGAAACGTAAGAACAGCCCCGCGGCCTGCACTGGCTAGCGGCGGGATGCAAAACTGAACTAGACAGAATGCTCCTGGTTTGATGTTTGACGTGCTGTTCACTCGCTCTTGGCCTTTTGCACAATCTGTTCTTTTCTTTGAACGGGTTCCAAGGTGTCTCCCTGGTCCGTGGTTGCCTGTGAAAAGATGAATCTCACATTTGTACTCTGTATGCATTCTTTGAAAGGAAATGTACCTTGAACCTTTGAATCGTTGAACAATCACAATGAATTTTACAGTGAGTCTAGGACCAGAGGACACAGATAGAGTGGATGTGGAGAGGATGTTTCCTATAGTGGGGAGAGTCTAGGACCAGAGGACACAGATAGAGTGGATGTGGAGAGGATGTTTCCTATAGTGGGGGAGTCTAGGATCAGAGGACACAGATAGAGTGGATGTGGAGAGGATGTTTCCTATAGTGGGGGAGTCTGGGACCAGAGGACACAGATAGAGTGGATGTGGAGAGGATGTTTCCTATAGTGGGGGAGTCTAGTACCAGAGGACACAGATAGAGTGGATGTGGAGAGGATGTTTCCTATAGTGGGGGAGTCTAGGACCAGAGGGCACAGATAGAGTGGATCTGGAGAGGATGTTTCCTATAGTGGGGGAGTCTAGGACCAGAGGGCACAGATAGAGTGGATCTGGAGAGGATGTTTCCTATAGTGGGGGAGTCTAGGACCAGAGGGCACAGATAGAGTGGATGTGTAGAGGATGTTTCCTATAGTAGGGGAGTCTAGGACCAGAGGACACAGATAGAGTGGCTGTGGAGAGGATGTTTCCTATAGTGGGGGAGTCTAGGACCAGAGGGCACAGATAGAGTGGATGTGTAGAGGATGTTTCCTATAGTAGGGGAGTCTAGGACCAGAGGACACAGATAGAGTGGCTGTGGAGAGGATGTTTCCTATAGTGGGGGAGTCCAGGGCCAGAGGGCACAGATAGAGTGGATGTGGAGAGGATGTTTCCTATAGTGGGGGACTCTAGGACCAGAGGACACAGATAAAGTGGATGTGGAGAGGATGGTTCCTATAGTGGGGGTGTCTAGGACCAGAGGACACAGACAGAGTGGATGTGTAGAGGATGTTTCCTATAGAGGGGGAGTCTAGGACCAGAGGACACAGATAGAGTGTATGTGGAGAGGATGTTTCCTATAGAGGGGGAGTCTAGGACCAGAGGACACAGATAGAGTAGCTGTGGAGAGGATGTTTCCTTTGGTGGGAGTGTCTAGGACCAGAGGGCACAGATAGAGTGGATGTGGAGAGGATGTTTCCTATAGTGGGGGTGTCTAGGACCAGAGGACACAGACAGAGTGGATGTGGAGAGGATGTTTCCTATAGTGGGGGAGTCTAGGACCAGAGGACACAGATAGAGTGGATGTGGAGAGGATGTTTCCTATAGTGGGGGAGTCTAGGACCAGAGGGCACAGATAGAGTGGATGTGGAGAGGATGTTTCCTATAGTGGGGGAGTCTAGGACCAGAGGACACAGATAGAGTGGATGTGGAGAGGATGTTTCCTATGGTGGGGGAGTCTAGGACCAGAGGACACAGATAGAGTGGATGTGGAGAGGATGTTTCCTATAGTGGGGGAGTCTAGGACCAGAGGACACAGATAGAGTGGATGTGGAGAGAATGTTTCCTATAGTGAGGGAGTCTAGGACCAGAGGGCACAGCCTCAGCATAGAGTGATGTCCCTTTAGAAGACAGGTGATGAGAAATTTCTTTAGCTAGTGAACAGTGAATCTGTGGAATTCATTGTCACAGACAGCTGTGGACACTAGGTCATTGGGTATATTTAAAGTGGAGGTTGATAGGGTCTTGTTTAGTCAGGGTATCAGATGTTACGGGGAGAAGCCAGGAGAGGGATAATAAATCAGCCTTGATTGAATGGCGGAGCAGACTCGATGGGCTGAATGACCTAATTCTTCTCCTCAGTGTTATGGTTTTATGGCCCTTTGATGATCTTCAATGAGCTCAGCAGTGAGAAGTTTTCCTGACAAAGCAGATCACTTCTGAGGACGTTGGTCCTGCTGTCAATTTGCAAGATTCCATATGCTTTGTCTTCTATGCCAGTGGGCTTTATACTCCTGGGTCGGAAGTCATTCCAGTACAATAACTCCAGCCTACAGTGTCAGAAGGATGGGGTGAAGAGAAAGAGTCGTTACAGATGTTCAGGCCCCTCCCCGGGCAGAAAAATCAAGGCGAAGCTAAGTTATAATGATTAAGGTAAGCGGAGAGCTATTGGGAAAGGGCCGTGTCTCAAAGACAAAGTAAAATTATTTATTCATTTATTCATTTTGAGCCGTGATGCCCGGGAATCCCCAAATAAACTTAGTCTAATTCTGGGTCAATTTACAATGAACCTACCAACCAGTATGTTGGTAGGTTAATGATTATCACCCGGTAGCACAGTACGCCACGCGGCGCACGGTAGCAGTGGCCTTTCGGATCTGGTGCTACTTTAATTTATTTTTTTAAATTTAATTTTAAGGCACAATTAGGGTTTAGGGCAATGGATAACAGAGCGACTATCTACCATCGCCAGATACTGCTACAGCACAGAGATCGCCTTCTGTGAAAACCTTCAGGAAAATCTGCTGGTTGGATTGCGCGACCTCGTCTTGCTGAGGGAATTGGGCCTGCAGTCCTCGGAGTCGCCTGATGCCGGTGGCCGGAGTTGGGGACGTCGTAAGCGGTGTGCGAGGAAGCGAAGTGAGGCGAGCGGGCAGGAGTCCGTGCCAGGAGAAAAGCAACCCCTAGCCGGCCGGCTCTCCTGTCCATTCTGCTCTCCAATGGACATTAAATTGGACTGCATCTGTGGCAACGAAATACTCGGCAGGAGTACAGAAATGGTAGGAATCCCGGACGCCGACATTCAGCTGTTTATTTATGTAACAGATTTCCCCCCAAGCCATCGGACTACCAACCTACTGCCCCCTGCTGTGCCTATTGTCTTGTTTATTATTTATTGTAATGCCTGCACTGTTCTGTGTACTCTATGCAGTCCTGGGTAGGTCTGTAGTCTAGTGTAGTTTTTGTGTTGGTTTACGTAGTTCAGTGTAGTTTTTGTATTGTTCCTGTAGCACCACGGTCCTGATAAATGTTGTCTCATTTTTACTGTGTACTGTACCAGCAGTTATGGTCGAAATGACATTAAAAAGTGACTTGACTTGACTTGATTTGACTTGACTTGACATCGACAGTGATGAAATGATTTGAGAGGTTGGTTATGACTAGACTGAACTCCTGCCTCAGCAAGGACCTGGACCCATTGCAATTTGCCGATCGCCACAATAGGTCAACGGCAGACACAATCTCAATGGCTCTCCACACGGCTTTAGACCACCTGGACAACACAAACACCTACGTCAGGATGCTGTTCATCGACTATAGCTCAGCATTTAACAACAACATTCCCACAATCCAGAGAACCTGGGCCTCTGTACCTCCCTCTGCAATTGGATCCTCAACTTCCTAACAGGAAGACCACAATCTGTGCGGATTGGTGATAACATCTCCTCCTCGCTGATGATCAACACTGGCACACCTCAGGGGTGTGTGCTTAGCCCACTGCTCTACTCTCTATATACACATGATTGTGTGACTAGGCATAGCTCAAATACCATCTATAAATTTGCTGACAATACAACCATTGTTGGTAGAATCTCAGCTGGTGATTGAGAGGGTGTACAGGAGTGAGATATGCCAACTAGAAGAGTGGTGTCACATCAACAACCTGGCACTCAATGTCAGTAAGATGAAAGAGCTGATTGTGGACTTCAGGAAGGGTAGGATGAAGGAACACACACCGATCCTCACAGAGGGATCAGAAGTGGAGAGAGTGAGCAGTTTCAAGTTCCTGGGTGTCAAGATCTCTGAGGATCTAACCTGGTCCCAACATATCGATGTAATTATAAAGAAGGCAAGACAGCAGCTATACTTCATTAGGAGTTTGAAGAGATTTGGCACGTCAACAAATCTCAAAAACCTCTGTAGTTGTACCATGGAGAACATTCTGACAGGCTGCATCACTGTCTGGTATGGTGGGGCTACTGCACAGGACTGAAAGAAGCTGCAGAAGGTTGTAAATCTAGTCAGCTCCATCTTGAGCACTAGCCTACAAAACACCCAGGACATCTTCAGGGAGCAGTGTCTCAGAAAGGCAGAGTCCATTATTAAAGACCTCCAGCACCCAGGGCATGCCCTTTTCTCACTGTTACCATCAGGGAGGAGGTACAGGAGCCTGAAGACACACACTCAGCGATTCAGGAACAGCTTCTTCCCCTCTGCCATCAGGGAGGAGGTACAGGAGCCTGAAGGCACACACTCAACGATTCAGGAACAGCTTCTTCCCCTCTGCCATCAGGGAGGAGGTACAGGAACCTGAAGACACACACTCAACGATTCAGGAACAGCTTCTTCCCCTCTGCCATCAGGGAGGAGGTACAGGAGCCTGAAGGCACACACTCAACAATTCAGGAACAGCTTCTTCCCCTCTGCCATCAGGGAGGGGGTACAGGAGCCTGAAGACACACACTCAACGATTCAGGAACAGCTTCTTCCCCTCTGCCATCAGGGAGGAGGTACAGGAGCCTGAAGACACACACTCAACGATTCAGGAACAGCTTCTTCCCCTCTGCCATCAGGGAGGAGGTACAGGAGCCTGAAGACACACACTCAGCAATTCAGGAACAGCTTCTTCCCCTCTGCCATCAGGGAGGAGGTACAGGAGCCTGAAGACACACACTCAACGATTCAGGAACAGCTTCTTCCCCTCTGCCATCAGGGAGGAGGTACAGGAGCCTGAAGACACACACTCAGCAATTCAGGAACAGCTTCTTCCCCTCTGCCATCAGGGAGGAGGTACAGGAGCCTGAAGACACACACTCAACGATTCAGGAACAGCTTCTTCCCCTCTGCCATCAGGGAGGAGGTACAGGAGCCTGAAGACACACACTCAACGATTCAGGAACGGCTTCTTCCCCTCTGCCATCAGGGAGGAGGTACAGGAGCCTGAAGACACACACTCAACGATTCAGGAACAGCTTCTTCCCATCTGCCATCAGGGAGGAGTTACAGGAGCCTGAAGACACACACTCAGCAATTCAGGAACAGCTTCTTCCCCTCTGCCATCAGGGAGGAGGTACAGGAGTCTGAAGACACACACTCAACGATTCATGAACAGCTTCTTCCCCTCTGCCATCAGGGAGGAGGTACAGGAGCCTGAAGACACACACTCAGCAATTCAGGAACAGCTTCTTCCCCTCTGCCATCAGGTAGGAGGTACAGGAGCCTGAAGACACACACTCAGCAATTCAGGAACAGCTTCTTCCCCTCTGCCATCAGGGAGGAGGTACAGGAGTCTGAAGACACACACTCAACGATTCAGGAACAGCTTCTTCCCCTCTGCCATCAGGGAGGAGGTACAGGAGCCTGAAGACACACACTCAGCAATTCAGGAACAGCTTCTTCCCCTCTGCCATCAGGTAGGAGGTACAGGATCCTGAAGACACACACTCAACGATTCAGGAACAGCTTCTTCCCCTCTGCCATCAGGGAGGAGGTACAGGAGTCTGAAGACACACACTCAACGATTCAGGAACAGCTTCTTCCCCTCTGCCATCAGGGAGGAGGTACAGGAGCCTGAAGACACACACTCAGCAATTCAGGAACAGCTTCTTCCCCTCTGCCATCAGGGAGGAGGTACAGGAGTCTGAAGACACACACTCAACGATTCAGGAACAGCTTCTTCCCCTCTGCCATCAGGGAGGAGGTACAGGAGCCTGAAGACACACACTCAGCAATTCAGGAACAGCTTCTTCCCCTCTGCCATCAGGGAGGAGGTACAGGAGCCTGAAGACACACACTCAGCGATTCAGGAACAGCTTCTTCCCCTCTGCCATCAGGGAGGTGGTACAGGAGCCTGAAGACACACTCAACGATTCAGGAACAGCTTCTTCCCCTCTGCCATCAGGGAGGGGGTACAGGAGCCTGAAGACACACACTCAGCGATTCAGGAACAGCTTCTTCCCCTCTGCCATCCGATTCCTAAATGGACATTGAATCTTTGGACACTACTTCACTTTTTTTAATATGCAGTATTTCTGTTTTTGCACATTTAAAAAAAAATCTTCAATATACATAATTGATTTACTTGTTTATTTATTATTATGTTTTATTTATCATTTTTTTCTCTCTGCAATATTATGTACTGCATTGAACTGCTGCTGCTAAGTTAACGAATCTCACGTCACATGCCAGTGATAATAAACCTGGTTCTGATTTGGACTGCGGGAGGAAACCAGACCACTCGGAGGAATCTTACGTATTGGGCCGGGAGAGTAAACAATCTCCTTGCTGGTCACATCAGAATTGAACTCTGAACCCTGACACCCCGAGCTTTAATCGCGTCGCACTCACCGTGGCACCCAAACTACCTACTGTACAGTCAGTGGACACTTTACGAGGTGCAGCTGAACGCCTGTGTGTTAACGCAAAAATCTGATCTGCCAATCATGCGGCGGCAGCTACACACCTGGTCGTTAATCAGCCAATCATGCGGCGGCAGCTACACACCTGGTCATTAATCAGCCAATCATGAGGCGGCAGCTCAGGTGCACCTACACACCTGGTCGTTAATCAGCCAATCATGTGGCGGCAGCTCAGGTGCACCTACACACCTGGTCATTAATCAGCCAATCATGCGGCGGCAGCTCAGGTGCACCTACACACCTGGTCGTTAATCAGCCAATCATGTGGCAGCAGCTCAGGTGCACCTACACACCTGGTCGTTAATCAGCCAATCATGTGGCGGCAGCTCAGGTGCACCTACACACCTGGTCGTTAATCAGCCAATCATGTGGCGGCAGCTCAGGTGCACCTACACACCTGGTCGTTAATCAGCCAATCATGTGGCGGCAGCTCAGGTGCACCTACACACCTGGTCGTTAATCAGCCAATCATATGCGGCGGCAGCTCAGGTGCACCTACACACCTGGTCGTTAATCAGCCAATCATATGCGGCGGCAGCTCAGGTGCACCTACACACCTGGTCGTTAATCAGCCAATCATGCGGCGGCAGCTCAGGTGCACCTACACACCTGGTCGTTAATCAGCCAATCATGTGGCGGCAGCTCAGGTGCACCTACACACCTGGTCGTTAATCAGCCAATCATGTGGCGGCAGCTCAGGTGCACCTACACACCTGGTCGTTAATCAGCCAATCATGTGGCGGCAGCTCAGGTGCACCTACACACCTGGTCGTTAATCAGCCAATCATGTGGCGGCAGCTCAGGTGCACCTACACACCTGGTCGTTAATCAACCAATCATGTGGCGGCAGCTCAGGTGCACCTACACACCTGGTCATTAATCAGCCAATCATGTGGCGGCAGCTCAGGTGCACCTACACACCTGGTCATTAATCAGCCAATCATGCGGCGGCAGCTCAGGTGCACCTACACACCTGGTCGTTAATCAGCCAATCATATGCGGCGGCAGCTCAGGTGCACCTACACACCTGGTCGTTAATCAGCCAATCATATGCGGCGGCAGCTCAGGTGCACCTACACACCTGGTCGTTAATCAGCCAATCATGCGGCGGCAGCTCAGGTGCACCTACACACCTGGTCGTTAATCAGCCAATCATGTGGCGGCAGCTCAGGTGCACCTACACACCTGGTCGTTAATCAGCCAATCATGTGGCGGCAGCTCAGGTGCACCTACACACCTGGTCGTTAATCAGCCAATCATGTGGCGGCAGCTCAGGTGCACCTACACACCTGGTCGTTAATCAGCCAATCATGTGGCGGCATCTCAGGTGCACCTACACACCTGGTCGTTAATCAGCCAATCATATGCGGCGGCAGCTCAGGTGCACCTACACACCTGCTCGTTAATCAGCCAATCATATGCGGCGGCAGCTCAGGTGCACCTACACACCTGCTCGTTAATCAGCCAATCATATGCGGCGGCAGCTCAGGTGCACCTACACACCTGGTCGTTAATCAGCCAATCATATGCGGCGGCAGCTCAGGTGCACCTACACACCTGCTCGTTAATCAGCCAATCATGCGGCGGCATCTCAGGTGCACCTACACACCTGGTCGTTAATCAGCCAATCATGTGGCGGCAGCTCAGGTGCACCTACACACCTGGTCATTAATCAGCCAATCATGTGGCGGCAGCTCAGGTGCACCTACACACCTGGTCGTTAATCAGCCAATCATGTGGCGGCAGCTCAGGTGCACCTACACACCTGGTCGTTAATCAGCCAATCATGTGGCGGCAGCTCAGGTGCACCTACACACCTGGTCGTTAATCAGCCAATCATGTGGCGGCAGCTCAGGTGCACCTACACACCTGGTCGTTAATCAACCAATCATGTGGCGGCAGCTCAGGTGCACCTACACACCTGGTCGTTAATCAGCCAATCATGTGGCGGCAGCTCAGGTGCACCTACACACCTGGTCGTTAATCAGCCAATCATGTGGCGGCAGCTCAGGTGCACCTACACACCTGGTCGTTAATCAGCCAATCATGTGGCGGCAGCTCAGGTGCACCTACACACCTGGTCGTTAATCAGCCAATCATGCGGCGGCATCTCAGGTGCACCTACACACCTGGTCATTAATCAGCCAATCATGTGGCGGCAGCTCAGGTGCACCTACACACCTGGTCGTTAATCAGCCAATCATATGCGGCGGCAGCTCAGGTGCACCTACACACCTGCTCGTTAATCAGCCAATCATGTGGCGGCAGCTCAGGTGCACCTACACACCTGCTCGTTAATCAGCCAATCATGTGGCGGCAGCTCAGGTGCACCTACACACCTGCTCGTTAATCAGCCAATCATGTGGCGGCAGCTCAGGTGCACCTACACACCTGCTCGTTAATCAGCCAATCATGTGGCGGCAGCTCAGGTGCACCTACACACCTGCTCGTTAATCAGCCAATCATGTGGCGGCAGCTCAGGTGCACCTACACACCTGGTCATTAATCAGCCAATCATGCGGCGGCAGCTACACACCTGGTCGTTAATCAGCCAATCATGCGGCGGCAGCTACACACCTGGTCGTTAATCAGCCAATCATGCGGCGGCAGCTACACACCTGGTCGTTAATCAGCCAATCATGTGGCGGCAGCTCAGGTGCACCTACACACCTGCTCGTTAATCAGCCAATCATGCGGCGGCAGCTACACACCTGGTCGTTAATCAGCCAATCATGCGGCGGCAGCTACACACCTGGTCGTTAATTAGCCAATCATGTGGCGGCAGCTCAGGTGCACCTACACACCTGCTCATTAATCAGCCAATCATGTGGCGGCAGCTCAGGTGCACCTACACACCTGGTCATTAATCAGCCAATCATGTGGCGGCAGCTCAGGTGCACCTACACACCTGGTCATTAATCAGCCAATCATGAGGCGGCAGCTCAGGTGCACCTACACACCTGGTCGTTAATCAGCCAATCATGTGGCGGCAGCTCAGGTGCACCTACACACCTGGTCATTAATCAGCCAATCATGTGGCGGCAGCTCAGGTGCACCTACACACCTGGTCATTAATCAGCCAATCATGTGGCGGCAGCTCAGGTGCACCTACACACCTGGTCATTAATCAGCCAATCATGTGGCGGCAGCTCAGGTGCACCTACACACCTGGTCATTAATCAGCCAATCATGTGGCGGCAGCTCAGGTGCACCTACACACCTGGTCATTAATCAGCCAATCATGAGGCGGCAGCTCAGGTGCACCTACACACCTGGTCATTAATCAGCCAATCATGTGGCGGCAGCTCAGGTGCACCTACACACCTGGTCGTTAATCAGCCAATCATGTGGCGGCAGCTCAGGTGCACCTACACACCTGGTCATTAATCAGCCAATCATGAGGCGGCAGCTCAGGTGCACCTACACACCTGGTCGTTAATCAGCCAATCATGCGGCGGCAGCTCAGGTGCACCTACACACCTGGTCATTAATCAGCCAATCATGCGGCGGCAGCTCAGGTGCACCTACACACCTGGTCGTTAATCAGCCAATCATGTGGCGGCAGCTCAGGTGCACCTACACACCTGGTCATTAATCAGCCAATCATGAGGCGGCAGCTCAGGTGCACCTACACACCTGGTCATTAATCAGCCAATCATGAGGCGGCAGCTCAGGTGCACCTACACACCTGGTCGTTAATCAGCCAATCATGTGGCGGCAGCTCAGGTGCACCTACACACCTGGTCATTAATCAGCCAATCATGCGGCGGCAGCTCAGGTGCACCTACACACCTGGTCGTTAATCAGCCAATCATGTGGCGGCAGCTCAGGTGCACCTACACACCTGGTCGTTAATCAGCCAATCATGTGGCGGCAGCTCAGGTGCACCTACACACCTGGTCATTAATCAGCCAATCATGTGGCGGCAGCTCAGGTGCACCTACACACCTGGTCGTTAATCAGCCAATCATGCGGCGGCAGCTCAGGTGCACCTACACACCTGCTCGTTAATCAGCCAATCATGCGGCGGCAGCTCAGGTGCACCTACACACCTGGTCGTTAATCAGCCAATCATGTGGCGGCAGCTCAGGTGCACCTACACACCTGGTCATTAATCAGCCAATCATGTGGCGGCAGCTCAGGTGCACCTACACACCTGGTCGTTAATCAGCCAATCATGTGGCGGCAGCTCAGGTGCACCTACACACCTGCTCGTTAATCAGCCAATCATGTGGCGGCAGCTCAGGTGCACCTACACACCTGGTCATTAATCAGCCAATCATGTGGCGGCAGCTCAGGTGCACCTACACACCTGGTCATTAATCAGCCAATCATGTGGCGGCAGCTCAGGTGCACCTACACACCTGGTCATTAATCAGCCAATCATGCGGCGGCAGCTCAGGTGCACCTACACACCTGGTCGTTAATCAGCCAATCGTGTGGCGGCAGCTCAGGTGCACCTACACACCTGCTCGTTAATCAGCCAATCATGTGGCGGCAGCTCAGGTGCACCTACACACCTGGTCGTTAATCAGCCAATCGTGTGGCGGCAGCTCAGGTGCACCTACACACCTGCTCGTTAATCAGCCAATCATGTGGCGGCAGCTCAGGTGCACCTACACACCTGGTCGTTAATCAGCCAATCATGTGGCGGCAGCTCAGGTGCACCTACACACCTGGTCGTTAATCAGCCAATCATGTGGCGGCAGCTCAGGTGCACCTACACACCAGGTCGTTAATCAGCCAATCATGTGGCGGCAGCTCAGGTGCACCTACACACCTGGTCGTTAATCAGCCAATCATGCGGCGGCAGCTCAGGTGCACCTACACACCTGGTCGTTAATCAGCCAATCATGTGGCGGCAGCTCAGGTGCACCTACACACCTGGTCGTTAATCAGCCAATCATGTGGCGGCAGCTCAGGTGCACCTACACACCTGGTCGTTAATCAGCCAATCATGTGGCGGCAGCTCAGGTGCACCTACACACCTGGTCGTTAATCAGCCAATCATGTGGCGGCAGCTCAGGTGCACCTACACACCTGGTCGTTAATCAGCCAATCATGTGGCGGCAGCTCAGGTGCACCTACACACCTGCTCGTTAATCAGCCAATCATGCGGCGGCAGCTCAGGTGCACCTACACACCTGGTCGTTAATCAGCCAATCATGCGGCGGCAGCTCAGGTGCACCTACACACCTGCTCGTTAATCAGCCAATCATGCGGCGGCAGCTCAGGTGCACCTACACACCTGCTCGTTAATCAGCCAATCATGTGGCGGCAGCTCAGGTGCACCTACACACCTGGTCGTTAATCAGCCAATCATGTGGCGGCAGCTCAGGTGCACCTACACACCTGGTCGTTAATCAGCCAATCATGCGGCGGCAGCTCAGGTGCACCTACACACCTGGTCGTTAATCAGCCAATCATGCGGCGGCAGCTCAGGTGCACCTACACACCTGGTTGTTAATCAGCCAATCATGTGGCGGCAGCTCAGGTGCACCTACACACCTGGTCATTAATCAGCCAATCATGCGGCGGCAGCTCAGGTGCACCTACACACCTGGTCGTTAATCAGCCAATCATGTGGCAGCAGCTCAGGTGCACCTACACACCTGGTCGTTAATCAGCCAATCATGTGGCGGCAGCTCAGGTGCACCTACACACCTGGTCGTTAATCAGCCAATCATGTGGCGGCAGCTCAGGTGCACCTACACACCTGGTCGTTAATCAGCCAATCATGTGGCGGCAGCTCAGGTGCACCTACACACCTGGTCGTTAATCAGCCAATCATATGCGGCGGCAGCTCAGGTGCACCTACACACCTGGTCGTTAATCAGCCAATCATATGCGGCGGCAGCTCAGGTGCACCTACACACCTGGTCGTTAATCAGCCAATCATGCGGCGGCAGCTCAGGTGCACCTACACACCTGGTCGTTAATCAGCCAATCATGTGGCGGCAGCTCAGGTGCACCTACACACCTGGTCGTTAATCAGCCAATCATGTGGCGGCAGCTCAGGTGCACCTACACACCTGGTCGTTAATCAGCCAATCATGTGGCGGCAGCTCAGGTGCACCTACACACCTGGTCGTTAATCAGCCAATCATGTGGCGGCAGCTCAGGTGCACCTACACACCTGGTCGTTAATCAACCAATCATGTGGCGGCAGCTCAGGTGCACCTACACACCTGGTCATTAATCAGCCAATCATGTGGCGGCAGCTCAGGTGCACCTACACACCTGGTCATTAATCAGCCAATCATGCGGCGGCAGCTCAGGTGCACCTACACACCTGGTCGTTAATCAGCCAATCATATGCGGCGGCAGCTCAGGTGCACCTACACACCTGGTCGTTAATCAGCCAATCATATGCGGCGGCAGCTCAGGTGCACCTACACACCTGGTCGTTAATCAGCCAATCATGCGGCGGCAGCTCAGGTGCACCTACACACCTGGTCGTTAATCAGCCAATCATGTGGCGGCAGCTCAGGTGCACCTACACACCTGGTCGTTAATCAGCCAATCATGTGGCGGCAGCTCAGGTGCACCTACACACCTGGTCGTTAATCAGCCAATCATGTGGCGGCAGCTCAGGTGCACCTACACACCTGGTCGTTAATCAGCCAATCATGTGGCGGCATCTCAGGTGCACCTACACACCTGGTCGTTAATCAGCCAATCATATGCGGCGGCAGCTCAGGTGCACCTACACACCTGCTCGTTAATCAGCCAATCATATGCGGCGGCAGCTCAGGTGCACCTACACACCTGCTCGTTAATCAGCCAATCATATGCGGCGGCAGCTCAGGTGCACCTACACACCTGGTCGTTAATCAGCCAATCATATGCGGCGGCAGCTCAGGTGCACCTACACACCTGCTCGTTAATCAGCCAATCATGCGGCGGCATCTCAGGTGCACCTACACACCTGGTCGTTAATCAGCCAATCATGTGGCGGCAGCTCAGGTGCACCTACACACCTGGTCATTAATCAGCCAATCATGTGGCGGCAGCTCAGGTGCACCTACACACCTGGTCGTTAATCAGCCAATCATGTGGCGGCAGCTCAGGTGCACCTACACACCTGGTCGTTAATCAGCCAATCATGTGGCGGCAGCTCAGGTGCACCTACACACCTGGTCGTTAATCAGCCAATCATGTGGCGGCAGCTCAGGTGCACCTACACACCTGGTCGTTAATCAACCAATCATGTGGCGGCAGCTCAGGTGCACCTACACACCTGGTCGTTAATCAGCCAATCATGTGGCGGCAGCTCAGGTGCACCTACACACCTGGTCGTTAATCAGCCAATCATGTGGCGGCAGCTCAGGTGCACCTACACACCTGGTCGTTAATCAGCCAATCATGTGGCGGCAGCTCAGGTGCACCTACACACCTGGTCGTTAATCAGCCAATCATGCGGCGGCATCTCAGGTGCACCTACACACCTGGTCATTAATCAGCCAATCATGTGGCGGCAGCTCAGGTGCACCTACACACCTGGTCGTTAATCAGCCAATCATATGCGGCGGCAGCTCAGGTGCACCTACACACCTGCTCGTTAATCAGCCAATCATGTGGCGGCAGCTCAGGTGCACCTACACACCTGCTCGTTAATCAGCCAATCATGTGGCGGCAGCTCAGGTGCACCTACACACCTGCTCGTTAATCAGCCAATCATGTGGCGGCAGCTCAGGTGCACCTACACACCTGCTCGTTAATCAGCCAATCATGTGGCGGCAGCTCAGGTGCACCTACACACCTGGTCGTTAATCAGCCAATCATGCGGCGGCAGCTACACACCTGGTCGTTAATCAGCCAATCATGCGGCGGCAGCTACACACCTGGTCGTTAATCAGCCAATCATGTGGCGGCAGCTCAGGTGCACCTACACACCTGCTCGTTAATCAGCCAATCATGCGGCGGCAGCTACACACCTGGTCGTTAATCAGCCAATCATGTGGCGGCAGCTCAGGTGCACCTACACACCTGCTCATTAATCAGCCAATCATGTGGCGGCAGCTCAGGTGCACCTACACACCTGGTCATTAATCAGCCAATCATGTGGCGGCAGCTCAGGTGCACCTACACACCTGGTCATTAATCAGCCAATCATGAGGCGGCAGCTCAGGTGCACCTACACACCTGGTCGTTAATCAGCCAATCATGTGGCGGCAGCTCAGGTGCACCTACACACCTGGTCATTAATCAGCCAATCATGTGGCGGCAGCTCAGGTGCACCTACACACCTGGTCATTAATCAGCCAATCATGTGGCGGCAGCTCAGGTGCACCTACACACCTGGTCATTAATCAGCCAATCATGTGGCGGCAGCTCAGGTGCACCTACACACCTGGTCATTAATCAGCCAATCATGTGGCGGCAGCTCAGGTGCACCTACACACCTGGTCATTAATCAGCCAATCATGAGGCGGCAGCTCAGGTGCACCTACACACCTGGTCATTAATCAGCCAATCATGTGGCGGCAGCTCAGGTGCACCTACACACCTGGTCGTTAATCAGCCAATCATGTGGCGGCAGCTCAGGTGCACCTACACACCTGGTCATTAATCAGCCAATCATGAGGCGGCAGCTCAGGTGCACCTACACACCTGGTCGTTAATCAGCCAATCATGCGGCGGCAGCTCAGGTGCACCTACACACCTGGTCATTAATCAGCCAATCATGCGGCGGCAGCTCAGGTGCACCTACACACCTGGTCGTTAATCAGCCAATCATGTGGCGGCAGCTCAGGTGCACCTACACACCTGGTCATTAATCAGCCAATCATGAGGCGGCAGCTCAGGTGCACCTACACACCTGGTCATTAATCAGCCAATCATGAGGCGGCAGCTCAGGTGCACCTACACACCTGGTCGTTAATCAGCCAATCATGTGGCGGCAGCTCAGGTGCACCTACACACCTGGTCATTAATCAGCCAATCATGCGGCGGCAGCTCAGGTGCACCTACACACCTGGTCGTTAATCAGCCAATCATGTGGCGGCAGCTCAGGTGCACCTACACACCTGGTCGTTAATCAGCCAATCATGTGGCGGCAGCTCAGGTGCACCTACACACCTGGTCATTAATCAGCCAATCATGTGGCGGCAGCTCAGGTGCACCTACACACCTGGTCGTTAATCAGCCAATCATGCGGCGGCAGCTCAGGTGCACCTACACACCTGCTCGTTAATCAGCCAATCATGCGGCGGCAGCTCAGGTGCACCTACACACCTGGTCGTTAATCAGCCAATCATGTGGCGGCAGCTCAGGTGCACCTACACACCTGGTCATTAATCAGCCAATCATGTGGCGGCAGCTCAGGTGCACCTACACACCTGGTCGTTAATCAGCCAATCATGTGGCGGCAGCTCAGGTGCACCTACACACCTGCTCGTTAATCAGCCAATCATGTGGCGGCAGCTCAGGTGCACCTACACACCTGGTCATTAATCAGCCAATCATGTGGCGGCAGCTCAGGTGCACCTACACACCTGGTCATTAATCAGCCAATCATGTGGCGGCAGCTCAGGTGCACCTACACACCTGGTCATTAATCAGCCAATCATGCGGCGGCAGCTCAGGTGCACCTACACACCTGGTCGTTAATCAGCCAATCGTGTGGCGGCAGCTCAGGTGCACCTACACACCTGCTCGTTAATCAGCCAATCATGTGGCGGCAGCTCAGGTGCACCTACACACCTGGTCGTTAATCAGCCAATCGTGTGGCGGCAGCTCAGGTGCACCTACACACCTGCTCGTTAATCAGCCAATCATGTGGCGGCAGCTCAGGTGCACCTACACACCTGGTCGTTAATCAGCCAATCATGTGGCGGCAGCTCAGGTGCACCTACACACCTGGTCGTTAATCAGCCAATCATGTGGCGGCAGCTCAGGTGCACCTACACACCTGGTCGTTAATCAGCCAATCATGTGGCGGCAGCTCAGGTGCACCTACACACCTGGTCGTTAATCAGCCAATCATGCGGCGGCAGCTCAGGTGCACCTACACACCTGGTCGTTAATCAGCCAATCATGTGGCGGCAGCTCAGGTGCACCTACACACCTGGTCGTTAATCAGCCAATCATGTGGCGGCAGCTCAGGTGCACCTACACACCTGGTCGTTAATCAGCCAATCATGTGGCGGCAGCTCAGGTGCACCTACACACCTGGTCGTTAATCAGCCAATCATGTGGCGGCAGCTCAGGTGCACCTACACACCTGGTCGTTAATCAGCCAATCATGTGGCGGCAGCTCAGGTGCACCTACACACCTGCTCGTTAATCAGCCAATCATGCGGCGGCAGCTCAGGTGCACCTACACACCTGGTCGTTAATCAGCCAATCATGCGGCGGCAGCTCAGGTGCACCTACACACCTGCTCGTTAATCAGCCAATCATGCGGCGGCAGCTCAGGTGCACCTACACACCTGCTCGTTAATCAGCCAATCATGTGGCGGCAGCTCAGGTGCACCTACACACCTGGTCGTTAATCAGCCAATCATGTGGCGGCAGCTCAGGTGCACCTACACACCTGGTCGTTAATCAGCCAATCATGCGGCGGCAGCTCAGGTGCACCTACACACCTGGTCGTTAATCAGCCAATCATGCGGCGGCAGCTCAGGTGCACCTACACACCTGGTTGTTAATCAGCCAATCATGTGGCGGCAGCTCAGGTGCACCTACACACCTGGTCGTTAATCAGCCAATCATGTGGCGGCAGCTCAGGTGCACCTACACACCTGGTCGTTAATCAGCCAATCATATGCGGCGGCAGCTCAGGTGCACCTACACACCTGGTCGTTAATCAGCCAATCATGTGGCGGCAGCTCAGGTGCACCTACACACCTGGTCGTTAATCAGCCAATCATGTGGCGGCAGCTCAGGTGCACCTACACACCTGGTCGTTAATCAGCCAATCATGCGGCGGCAGCTCAGGTGCACCTACACACCTGCTCGTTAATCAGCCAATCATGTGGCGGCAGCTCAGGTGCACCTACACACCTGCTCGTTAATCAGCCAATCATGTGGCGGCAGCTCAGGTGCACCTACACACCTGGTCGTTAATCAGCCAATCATGTGGCGGCAGCTCAGGTGCACCTACACACCTGCTCGTTAATCAGCCAATCATGTGGCGGCAGCTCAGGTGCACCTACACACCTGGTCGTTAATCAGCCAATCATGTGGCGGCAGCTCAGGTGCACCTACACACCTGCTCGTTAATCAGCCAATCATGTGGCGGCAGCTCAGGTGCACCTACACACCTGCTCGTTAATCAGCCAATCATGTGGCGGCAGCTCAGGTGCACCTACACACCTGCTCGTTAATCAGCCAATCATGTGGCGGCAGCTCAGGTGCACCTACACACCTGGTCGTTAATCAGCCAATCATGTGGCGGCAGCTCAGGTGCACCTACACACCTGGTCGTTAATCAGCCAATCATGTGGCGGCAGCTCAGGTGCACCTACACACCTGCTCGTTAATCAGCCAATCATGTGGCGGCAGCTCAGGTGCACCTACACACCTGCTCGTTAATCAGCCAATCATGTGGCGGCAGCTCAGGTGCACCTACACACCTGCTCGTTAATCAGCCAATCATGTGGCGGCAGCTCAGGTGCACCTACACACCTGGTCGTTAATCAGCCAATCATGTGGCGGCAGCTCAGGTGCACCTACACACCTGCTCGTTAATCAGCCAATCATGTGGCAGCAGCTCAGGTGCACCTACACACCTGGTCGTTAATGCGGATATCTGATCGGCCAATCGTGCGGCAGCAACTCAATGCGTAAAAGCTTGCAGGCACGGTCAAGTGGTTCAGTTGTTGTTCGGACCAAACATCAGAATGGGGGAAGAAACGTGATCACAGTGACTCTGACCGTGGAATGATTGTTGGTGCCAGACGGGGTGGTTTGAGTATCTCAGAAACTGCTGATCTCCCGGGGATTTACAGCAGCCCCTCCAGCGTGCAGCAGTCTTGCTGGTGGAAGTGCCTTGTCAATGAGAGAGGCCAGAGGAGAAGGGCCAGACTGGTTCGAGCTGACAGGAAGGCCAGAGTAACTCAGGTAACCGGGCGTCACAACGGCGGCGCGCGGAGGAGCGTCTCTGAACGCACAACGCGTTGAACCTCGAGGTGGACGGGCTGCAGCAGCAGAAGACCACGCCGGTTCCCATTCCCGCAAGGAGGTGGTGCTCTCCGACGTGGTGGCCACTCCAGGTCCAACCAGAGGCTTTTCCCCCAGGGCTGACGTAGTTTTCAGGTGCTTGGAAATAGATACCGAGGGGATGTCAGGGGTAAGTTTCTCACACAGAGAGTGGTGAGTGCGTGGAATGGGCTGCCGGCGGCGGTGGTGGAGGCGGATACGATAGGGTCGTTTAAGAGTCTCAGATAGGTACATGGAGCTTAGCAAAGTAGAGGGCCATGGGGTAGGGTAATTCTAGGCAGCTTCTAGAGTAGGTTACATGGTTGGCACAACACTGTGGGCCTTTAACGTGCTGTGAGTTTGTGTTCCTGTGTCATGTCGGTTTTGTTCACGCCGGTTCTGACGTTACCTTTGAAGTGTTTCCTCTGACCGCCAGGGCCTCGCTGACCTTCCCCCGACTGGGAGTAAAGGCTCTGCCCGGGGAGACGTGAGAGCTGAGCTGAACGGGCCCTGAGGACGTGGATCAGCGGTAAGCTCCGCCTCGTTCCCACCCTTTCACGCCGCCATCATCGTCTCGCTGATCGCCGGCTGGGTTTGACCGGGCTTGCTCGTTGTCCACCCCCGCCCCACCTTCGGAAAGACGCCGGTGACGTTGCCTGGGCCGGCTGCGCGACCGTTCGGAACGGCACGCCTTCAACGTCACGGCCAGAACGTCGCCGGAGCCCGAAGCCGTGTCCGGTGGGCCACGGCGTTCCCTGGGGGTCGCAGGCTCGCGATGCCCCCGCCAAGAAAGGGTGCTTGCTTTTACTACCTCTAAACACATCTATCCACGGTTTCTTGCAGAAATCAGCTGTGACGGAAATGAATAGAAAATACAATTAACAGTGAAAAAAAAATGAATCTTTTTATAGCGTCTGCCAGAGCTTTCATTATGGGTTCTGCTTTAATTTATGGCCCCATTTTGTTATTCGCCTCCAGTAAGGCAATAAATGTTCCATTTGTTTTGTCAAGGTAATTCTGATAGTATTTGAAATAAAATTTCTTAAAGGTAATGGAGGCTTAACCGCTGTAGATAAAGAATACTCCAGGCTTGATCAGAATAAAGCCAGCGAACAACGGGACTGAAGGCCTTCAGACGGTTTGCAGAACTATTTTTTAAATTTCTTCTTTCAAACGTGATTCCGCTAGGTTTGGAGCCTGTGATTTGCATTCGGATGGGGTGTTTTCGGGCCGACTCAGCGACCTGGCGCTCTGCCGTCTCCATGGGAGCTCGGCGAGGCTCCGAGCAGAGGCCGAAAGGCCTGGAGGTGGGCCCCGGCCCCCCCACGTTTGACTCCCACTTCCCGCTGAGAAAAACTGAAATCAGCGGGGGCGAGAGTGGAAGGCAAGCAGGTGTTTGGTGCCATCTCCCTGAGCTTGACCGGTCTCCCTTGCCGGCTACCGCCAGAGGAAGGTGTCTGCATTGACCAGACTCAGTCTCTCTCTCTCCCTCTCCCTCCCTCACTCTCAGTCTCTCTCTCCCTCCCTCCCTGTCTCTCTCACTTTCTCTCTCTCTCTCCCTCCCTCCCTCCCTCTCAGTCTCTCTCTCTCTCTCTCCCCCTCTCCCTCAGTCTCTCTCTCTCTCTCACTCTCTCCCTCTCTCCCTTCCTCCCCCTCTCTCTCCCCTTCTCAGTCTCTCTATCTCTCTCTCTCCCTCTCTCTCTCCCTCAGTCTTTCTCTCTCCCTCTCTCTCCCCCTCTCTCCCTCTTCCCTCCCTCTCTCTCTCCCTCTCCCTCCCTCTCTCTCTCTCCCTGTCTCTCTCTCTTTCTCTCTCTCTCCGTCTCTCTCTCCCTCTCTCTCTCCCCCTCTCCCTCTTCCCTCCCCCCTCTCTCCCTCTCCCTCTCAGTCTCTCTCTTTCTCTCTCTCTCTCCCTCTCTCTCTCTCTCTCTCTCTCCCTCTCTCTCTCCCCCCCTCTCCCCCTCTCTCCCCTCTCTCTCTCTCTCTCCCCCCCTCTCTCTCCCTCTCTCTCTCCCCCTCTCCCCTCTCTCCCTCTCTCTCTCTCTCTCCCCCTCTCCTCTCTCTCCCCCCTCCCTCTTCCCTCCCCCTCTCTCCCCCTCTCTCTCTCCCTCTCTCTCTCCCTCTTCCCCCTCCCCCCTTTCTCTCTCCCTCGCTCTCTCTCCCCCTCTCTCTCCCTCTTTCCTCCCCCCTCTCTCCCTCTCTCTCCCTCTTCCCTCCCCCTCTCTCTCTCCCCCCTCCCCCTCTCTCTCTCCCCCCTCCCCCTCTCTCTCCCTCCCTCTCTCTCCCTCTCTCTCTCCCTCTCTCTCCCTCTTCCCTCCTCTTCTCTCTCTCTCTCTCTCTCCCTCTCTCTCTCTCCCCTCTCTCTCTCCCTCTCTCTCTCCCTCTCTCTCTCCCCTCTCTCTCTCTCTCTACCCCTCTCTTTCCCTCTTCCCTCCCCCCTCTCTCTCTCCCCCTCCCCCCCTCTCTCTCTCTGTCCCTCTTGTTCGACGCTACCAGAGGCCTGGATCTTGGTCGTGGATCAGTCCACACGATTTGTGGATCGGACTCTGCAGTTCATGATAGGATGCGTTTCTGTTTTCGGGTCACTCCTCTTTTCATCTCTACTTTGTGCGGTTTTGATCGGGGCGGACTGGCTCTGCGGCCAGCAGTAAACCGAGCACCACATCACTGAACTGAACTGAACAGCCCAGGACTCTGTGGTTCGATGTTTTATATTCTGTGTCTTTCGCTCATTGTTTTGCCATTTGTGTGAATTGTTCCCTTTTTTTGCACGTTCGATCTTCCCCCTGAACGTGTTCCACGGTGTTTTCTTTGTTTCGTGGCTGTCCGTGAGAAGACAAATCTCCGACTCTTGGGGTGGTAAGCTGCATACATACTTTGATAAGGGACTACTTTGAATCTTTGAATACTGCGTTTGGGGGTGTCAGCGGATAGCATCACCCAACAAGTCCAGCTAAAATGAGGTCAAACCATCCAGGTCAGGTTCCTTAAGGTTGTCAGTCAGCCCAGCATCACCTCACGGACATACAATCGATCTAGGTGCATAAACTAGGTTCCTTAAGGTTGTTGTAGCCGGGGGAGGTAATGGGGACAAGCTCCCTCTGCCTCCCAATGGTGTGCGCCTCAAATAGCCTCTGACGACCGAGTCAAGCTCCTGACCTTCAGGTGTGGTTTCGCTACTGTCATGACCCCAGCCCCCTCCTTTGTGAGAATCGCAAGAGTCCTAGTGAAGGGGGGGTCAACGACACAAGAGAAGAGAGAGATACGTGCGGTGCCCCTCGTTTCACGGCGAGGCAAAAGCTGGCGACTGTGGTCATTGTCTCGTGGAGACACCTTTGTGAATTGGGAACTGTACTACGTGTATACCCTCAGGGCAACGTGGGTGGAGAGACGGAGAGAGATTGCATCATCCCAACCTGATTGACATCTGAGACCCCGTGAGTTCAGATAAAAGAGGGGTTGTAAAGACTGCCCCCCCAGACGCACCAGAAGACACGCTAGAAATCCTGTGACAGCGTTTAATAGCGACAGCCGGTGGGGGGGTTCGTGTGCGTCTTTTCCTTGCCTGGGATTGGCGACCTCACCACGGAAGAACGGCTTAGCTACAGGAGAGGCCACAAGTGAACGGCCACCCCCCAACGAGACTCCGACGGATCGAACTCTTAAAGGTTGGAAAAACCCGCCGGGTAACTCTTCCATTCTATACCTATCTCTCTCTCTCTCCAACAAAAGTGCACCACCGTGACACCCCAAAAGACGGCAGCTGGTGGAACTGCAGTGACCGCAAGAGACTTTTAGATATACAGCGGACAATATATACATTACCCCTAGACAACGATAGAGCTTATTTCTTATTGGTTATTACTATACCTGCGCTTTAGATTGAGTATTGACGACGTATGTTATCTGAATGTTTGTATTAACCTTACTTTTGTGCCCCTTTATAAATAAAAACGTTTAAAAATAGTACCATCAGACTTCAACGGACCTCTCTATCTTTGCTGGTAAGTGATCCAGTTACGGGATACGTAACAACTTGGGGCCTCGTCTCGAGATTTGATACCAAATTGGGAGGTCAGTGAATTGGGTTTGTAAGTCAAAAAATTTGGATCTGGTACGCGGGTAGCCAGACGGGAAACCAGCAAAGATGGACGTGGATGAGCTAGAGGTGGCTACAAAATTAGACTTGGTAAATCTGGCGAAGGGGTTAAGCCTCACAGAGGTGAGGTCATCAATGAAAAAGCGGGAAGTGCGAAGGGTCATAACTCAGTATTACATCGGGAAGAAGGTGTTTGCAGCTGAGGAGTTGGAAAATATCCCTGAAAAAGTACCAGCTAGTGGGATGGATCAGCTAGAGTTGGAGAAATTAAGGTTGGAACATGAATTTAAAATAAAGCAGCTGGAAGCAGCTGAGAAGGAGAAAGAACGGGCTGAGAGAGAGAAAGAAAGGGCTGAGAGAGAGAAAGAAAAGGCTGACAAACAAAGGGAGCAGGCGTTCCACATAAAGGAGTTAGAGGTGAAACTGGACCAGGAGCTCCAACTAAAGGGGTAAGAGGTGGAAAAAGAGCAGGACCAAGCTGAAAAGCAAAGACAGCATGAAATTCAGCTAAAAGAGCTAAAAGTAGCCGAGAACGAGAAGGAACGAGCCGAGAAAGAGAAGGAACGAGCCGAGAGAGAGCAGGACCGAGCTGAAAAGCAAAGAGAGTATGAGGAGAAAGAGAAACAGAGGGAACATGACTTGGAGATGGAGAAGTTAAAGAAAGAGCGAAGAGATCTAGGGTTAGATCGAGAGGAGAGGTTTAATGTTAGTCGGGAGTTGAGGGTAGTACCTCCATTCGAAGAGTCGGATGTTGATAGTTATTTCTTGCTTTTTGAAAAGGTGGCAGTGAATCAGAAGTGGCCCAAAGAGCAGTGGGTGGCGTTGTTACAAAGTGTGTTAAAAGGGAAGGCACAATGAGCATATGCGGCATTGGCCATCGAGGAAGGGGAAGCGGAGAATTATGCCAAAGTAAAGGAGGCCATTCTCCGGAGTTACGAGCTAGTACCTGAAGCTTATAGACAAAGGTTCAGAAATTTACGGAAAGGGTGGAATCAAACGTATACCGAGCTAGCCTATGAAAAGGGTGTGCTCTTGGACCGTTGGTGCACCGCGGAACAGGTGGACGGGGATTATGGGCATATCAGGGAGTTATTTTTGATTGAGGAATTAAAAGGGTGTGTTCCGGAGGAGATCCGGATGTATTTGAATGAGAAGCCGAATAAGTCCATCTCGGAAATTTGCTAGATTCGCAGATGAATATGCCCTAACCCACAGGATAAAGATTTCCTCGCCAAAAGGTTACCCTAGTGGTAAGGTTGAGGGGGAAAGGCCAGGCGGCCCGAGATTTCCGGGCTTGACCTGTTTTAATTGTGGGAAGGGAGGACATATTGCCTCTAGGTGCTTTGCTCCGAGGAAAGAGACAGGAAAAGGGAGAGCAGCGGTCCCTATCGGGTGTGCCGTGGTAATCAGTAAATTGACGAGAGAGCCCCAGGTAGACAGAGTATGAGAAGGGTCAGAGACTTGGCTGTCACCCGGAACCGTGTCCGTGAAGGGGGGAGACCCACCCATTCCCATCCGAATCTGGCGAGACACCGGGGCGGAGCTGTCGTTGATCCGCCGTGAGATACTAGATTTCGGTCAGAGAAGGGGAATGGTCGCCGTGAAGGGGATAGGTACAAGAATAGAAATGGTGCCCCTACATCAGGTAATTATGGATTGTGAGCTGGTATCTGGACCAGTCGAAATAGGGGTGCCATCAGAATTCCCGAGAACTGACGCGGACGTCCTCCTCGGAAATGATTTAGCCGGGGGGCAGGTTTGGACAAGGGTGACACGGCCCAAACAGCCTGTGAGGATTGCAGCCCCGCTCCTCGCATCTCCAGTCTGTACCACAGGCGCGAGCATTCGCAGCCTGGCGAGAAGGGCAGCTGAGAAAGCGAGCAGTTTAAATCTGGCCAGTATTGATTTGGCCGAGACGGTCCTACCGACCCTGTACCACGAGGGTTCTGAGGGTGGTAAACCGAAGAGTAGTAAAGTGAAAGGGGTTAAGGGAGAGGAGCGAGATCTTCCCTTAGTGAAGAGAAAGGTCCTTGAGGTAGGAAATAAAGATGAGAAATGGAAAAAGCTGTTAAAAGGTCCAGAGTTGGACATGGATGATCTGTCTGGTTTGGCAGAACTGTTTGAAGAAGTTGAGAGTTGTCAAGGTGTTCCCGATAATGAGATGAAGGCAGTCTTAGATGAAAAGGATGCCATTACCTTGGAGAGGTCTGCTGGGTTGGCAGACGAGGTTGTTTCAGCCCGCGGGGTTGAGTTTACTCCGGAAGGGAGTTGCCCAGAGAGGAACTGGGAGGATCAGGGGAATTTAGAATTTGAAAAGGGTATGGGTATTGAAAGCCTGGAAGAGGCAGATGTCCCGTTTGAGTGTGTCCAAGATGTGGATGCACGTGGTACTGAACCTAGTAATGGAGCTCAGAAAAAGTCTGAGGTATTTGATTCAGTTGAAAAGGAATGCAGTCCCTGTGGGTCAGATGGACTGGGTTCAGTGAAGACAGGGTTAACCCTGGTAATTGGGGGAAGGGAGGGTTCCCAGGTGTTTGTACACGAAGGGGTGGTGAACCTTAAAGTGGAACTCGACCAAGGGGGAATAAACATTATTATTGAAGGGAACGGGAAGTTTGTAGTTCCCAGATCGAGTGAAGAGAATTTGGGGTTTGGATTGGTGTCAGAAGAAGCAACCAGGCTACAGAAACGAGGGCTTGGTAACGCGGTGCCTGCGCATTGATTACAGGTTGATTTGGAATGTAAAGGTGCCCCACACGCTGTTGTTATTCAAGAGAGCGCTGTGAAAAAGCCGAATTTTAAATGCGGCCTGAGGGAAAGGTTCGAACTGAAACCCATCAGCCTGCACGGTCTTGACAAAAGGGTTAGCTACCTGTGTAACATTAAAGAATTGGGTGGAAGTTCACGCGATGATTTGGGTTTGGGACACGGTATTGGGAGAGTAACCCTTATGGAGCGGAGAGGCGGGAGAGTACCTCGCCAAATTACCCAGGTCCCCCACGTAGGAACTCACCGGAAAAGAGGTGACGGCTAATGGGGGCGCCATTTTTAAATAGAAAAACCGGCTGTACGGGATTTTGACAAAGCATGTGAATAACAAAGACAACCCCCTTGGAACCCTGCCTGTTGAAATCTGATGCTACCAGCCTTTAGTCAGGGACAAGATGTTACCATATTAAAGGAAGTGCCACTGTAATCGTTAACCGTTTAGACGCTGAAAAATGTATGACGGTACAGCTCTGTAGTTAAAAGAAAAGCTTTTGTACTATGTTAGATCCTAAAACCCTGTAAAACTCTGTACCACTCCGTTTTAACCGCTGGTAAAAACGTGTTTAAGAGGGGAGGTGTTATGACCCCAGCCCCCTCCTTTGTGAGAATCGCAAGAGCCCTAGTGAAGGGGGGATCAATGACACAAGAGAAGAGAGAGATACGTGCGGTGTCCCTCGTTTCACGGCGAGGCAAAAGCTGGCGACTGTGGTCATTGTCTCGTGAAGACAACTTTGTGAATTGGGAACTGTACTACGTGTATACCCTCAGGGCAACGTGGATGGAGAGATGGAGAGAGATTGCATCATCCCAACCTGATTGACATCTGAGACCCCGTGAGTTCAGATAAAAGAGGGGTTGTAAAGACGGCCCCCCAGACGCACCAGAAGACACGCTAGAAATCCTGCGACAGCGTTTAATAGCGACAGCCGGTGGGGGGGTTCGTGTGCGTCTTTTCCTTGCCTGGGATTGGCGACCTCACCACGGAAGAACGGCTTTAGCTACAGGAGAGGCCACAAGTGAACGGCCTGCCCCCAACGAGACTCCGACGGATCGAACTCATAAAGGTTGGAAAAACCCGCTGGGTAACTGTTCCATTCTATACCTATCTCTCTCTCTCCAACAAAGTGCACCACCGCGACACCCCAAAAGACGGCAGCTGGTGGAACTGCAGTGACCGCAAGAGACTTTCAGATATACAGCGGACAATATATACATTACCCCTAGACAACGATAGAGCTTATTTCTTATTGGTTATTACTATACCTGCGCTTTAGGTTGAGTATTGACGACGTATGTTATCTGAATGTTTGTATTAACCTTACTTTTGTGCCCCTTTATAAATAAAAACGTTTAAAAATAGTACCATCAGACTTCAGCGGACCTCTCTATCTTTGCTGGTAAGTGACCCAGTTACGGGATACGTAACACTACTAAACCCGCTGGAACTGCTTCCACTGACAGGAGAAGGGGCAAATGCAGGTTTCTAGCGCCTTGAAACCAGTCAGCTGAGGTTGGCAGCTCACCGAGGAGAATAAAACTCTGATTTCAAACTCCTGCTGCCTTGTGGCTGTACCCCACTCACGGGGAAGTCTTCGGGAGTGAACCCCGAGGGGAAAGTCCAGATCTGGAGTCCCTGAGGCGGTCCCACCTTGAGTTCAATGCTGACCGGCAACTCCTGGTGCCAAACTGTATCGGTCTCTGCTGTTCCTTTGGGTTCATCGGCTGTGTGGAGAGGGGGAGACCGCTACAAGGGCAACAGCTTGCTCTCCGTATCCTACCGACCGGGCTTGTGTATCTAGACAGCTGGGACGCAACTTTCAAAGTCGACCGCAACCAACAGAGGAACTGAACTCACTAGAACATGCTCTCTATTCCCTGCTGCCCTCGAGAAGGAGGTACAGGAGCCTCAGGGACCCACACCACCAGGTTCAGGAACAGTTATTACCCCTCAACTATCAGGAAGGAGGTACAGGAGCCTCAAGACCCACACCACCAGGTTCAGGAACAGTCATTACCCCTCAACCATCAGGAAGGAGGTACAGGAGCCTCAGGACCCACACCAACAGGTTCAGGAACAGTTATTACCCCCTCAACCATCAGGAAGGAGGTACAGGAGCCTCAGGACCCACACCACCAGGTTCAGGAAAAGTTACTACACCCTCAACCATCAGGAAGGAGGTACAGGAGCCTCAGGTCCCACACCACCAGGTTCAGGAACAGTTATTAACCCCTCAACCATCAGAAAGGAGGTACAGGAGCCTCAGGTCCAACACCACCAGGTTCTGGGACAGTTATTACCCCTCAATCATCAGGAAGGAGATACAGGAGCCTCAGGACCCACACCACCAGGTTCAGGTACAGTTATTACCCCCTCAAACATCAGCAAGGAGGGAAAGGACCCTCAGGACCCACACCACCAGGCTCAGGGACAGTTATTACCCCTCAACCATCAGGAAGGAGGTACAGGAGACTCAGGACCCACACCACCAGGTTCAGGAACATTTATTACCCCTCAATCATCAGGAAGGTGGTACAAGAGCCTCAGGACACACACCACCAGACTCAGGAACAGTTATTACCCCCCAACCATCAGGAAGGAGGTACAGGAGCCTCAGGACTCACACCACCAGGTTCAGGAACAGTTATTACACCCTCAACCATTAGGAAGGAGGTACAGGAACCTCAGGACCCACACCAACAGGTTCAGGAAAAGTTATTACGCCCCAACCATCATGAAGGAGGTACAGGAGCCTCAGGACCCACACCAACAGGTTCAGGAACAGTTATTACCCCCCAACCATCAGGAAGGAGGTACAGGAGCCTCAGGTCCCACACCACCAGGTTGAACCAGTGCCTGGATGCAGGGAAGGCGAAGTCTGCCCTTCCCCCTCACTCCCCGTGATGGAGTCTCCCCTTCCCCCTCACAACCCGTGATGGAGTCACCGCTACCCCCCTCACTCCCCGTGATGGAGTCACCCCTTCCCCCTCACTCCCCATGATGGAGTCACCCCTTCCCCCTCACTCCCCGTGATAGAGTCCCCCGTTCCCCCTCACTCCCCGTGATGGAGTCCACCCTTCCCCCTCACTCCCCGTGATGGAGTCACCCCTTCCTCCTCACTCCCCGTGATGGAGTCCCCCCTTCCCCCTCACTCCCCGTGATGGAGTCTCCTCTTCCCCCTCACTCCCCGTGATGGAGTCACCCCTTCCCTCTCACTCCCCGTGATGGAGTCTCCCCTTCCCCCTCACTCCCCGTGATGGAGTCTCCCCCTTTCCCCTCACTCCCCGTGATGGAGTCACCCCCTTCCCCCTCACTCCCCGTGATGGAGTCTCCCCTTCCCCCTCACTCCACGTGATGGACTCTCCCCTTCCCCCTCACTCCCCGTGATGGAGTCTCCCCTTCCCCCTCACTCCCCGTGATGGAGTCACCCCTTCCTCCTCACTCCCCGTGATGGAGTCTCCCCTTCCCCCTCACTCCCCGTGATGGAGTCTCCCCTTCCTCCTCACTCCCCGTGATGGAGTCACCACTTCCTCCTCACTCCCCGTGATGGAGTCCCCCCTTCCCCCTCACTCCCCGTGATGGAGTCCCCCCTTCCCCCTCACTCCCCGTGATGGAGTCCCCCCTTCCCCCTCACTCCCCGTGATGGAGTCCCCCCTTCCCCCTCACTCCCCGTGATGGAGTCCGCCCTTCCCCCTCACTCCCCGTGATGGAGTCCCCCCTTCCCCCTCACTCCCCGTGATGGAGTCCCCCCTTCCTCCTCACTCCCCGTGATGGAGACCCCCCTTCCCCCTCACTCCCCGTGATGGAGTCCCCCCTTCCCCCTCACTTCCCGTGATGGAGTCTCCCCTTCCCCCTCACTCCCCGTGATGGAGTCTCCCCTTCCTCCTCACTCCCCGTGATGGAGTCTCCCCTTCCCCCTCACTCCCCGTGATGGAGTCTCCCCTTCCCTCTCACTCCCCGTGATGGAGTCTCCCCTTCCTCCTCACTTCCCGTGATGGAGTCTCCCCTTCCCCCTCACTCCCCGTGATGGAGTCTCCCCTTCCTCCTCACTCCCCGTGATGGAGTCTCCCCTTCCCTCTCACTCCCCGTGATGGAGTCTCCCCTTCCTCCTCACTCCCCGTGATGGAGTCTCCCCCCTCCCCACACTCCCCGTGATGGAGTCTCCCCTTCCCTCTCACTCCCCGTGATGGAGTCTCCCCTTCCCCCTCACTCCCCGTGATGGTGTCACCCCTTCCCCCTCACTCCCAGTGATGGAGTCCCCCCTTCCCCCCTCACTCCCCGTGATGGAGTCTCCCCTTCCCCCTCACTCCCCGTGATGGAGTATCCCCTTCCCTCTCACTCCCCGTGATGGAGTCTCCCCTTCCCTCTCACTCCCCGTGATGGAGTCCCCCCTTCCCCCTCACTCCCCGTGATGGAGTCCCCCCTTCCCCCTCACTTCCCGTGATGGAGTCTCCCCCTCCCCCTCACTCCCCGTGATGGAGTCCCCCTCCCCCCTCACTGCCCGTGATGGAGTCACCCCTTCCCCCTCACTCCCCATGATGGAGTCCCCCCTTCCCCCTCACTCCCCGTGATGGAGTCCCCCCTTCCCTCTCACTCCCCGTGATGGAGTCTCCCCTTCCCCCTCACTCCCCGTGATGGAGTCTCCCCTTCCCCCTCACTCCCCGTGATGGAGTCTCCCCTTCCTCCTCACTCCCCGTGATGGAGTCACCCCTTCCCCCTCACTCCCCGTGATGGAGTCTCCCCTTCCTCCTCACTCCCCGTGATGGAGTCCCCCCTTCCCCCTCACTCCCCGTGATGGAGTCCCCCCTTCCCCCTCACTCCCCGTGATGGAGACTCCCCATCCTCCTCACTCCCCGTGATGGAGTCCCCCCTTCCCCCTCACTCCCCGTGATGGAGTCTCCCCTTCCCCCTCACTAACTGTGATGGAGTCTCCCCTTCCCCCTCACTCCCCGTGATGGAGTCCCCCCTTCCCTCTCACTCCCCGTGATGGAGTCCCCCCTTCCTCCTCACTCCCCGTGATGGAGTCTCCTCTTCCTCCTCACTCCCCGTGATGGAGTCTCCCCTTCCCCCTCACTCCCCGTGATGGAGTCTCCTCTTCCTCCTCACTCCCCGTGATGGTCCCCCCTTCCCCCTCACTCCCCGTGATGGAGTCTCCTCTTCCTCCTCACTCCCCGTGATGCAGTCTCCCCTTCCCTCTCACTCCCCGTGATGGAGTCCGCCCCTTCCCCCTCACTAACTGTGATGGAGTCCCCCCTTCCTCCTCACTCCCCGTGATGGAGTCCCCCCTTCCCCCTCACTCCCTGTGATGGAGTCCCCCCTTCTCCCTCACTCCCTGTGATGGAGTCTCCCCTTCCCCCTCACTCCCCGTGATGGAGTCCGCCCCTTCCCCCTCACTCCCCGTGATGGAGTCTCCCCTTCCCCCTCACTCCCCGTGATGGAGTCTCCCCTTCCCCCTCACTCCCCGTGATGGAGGCTCCTCTTCCCCCTCACTCCCCGCGATGGAGTCACCCCTTCCCCCTCACTAACTGTGATGGAGTCCCCCCTTCCTCCTCACTCCCCGTGATGGAGTCTCCCCTTCGCTCTCACTCCCCGTGATGGAGTCTCCCCTTCCCCCTCACTCCCCGTGATGGAGTCCCCCCTTCCACCTCACTCCCCGTGATGGAGTCCGCCCTTCCCCCTCACTCCCCGTGATGGAGTCTCCCCTTCCTCCTCACTCCCCGTGATGGAGTCACCCCTTCCCCCTCACTCCCCGTGATGGAGTCCCCCCTTCCTCCTCACTCCCCGTGATGGAGTCTCCCCATCCCCCTCACTCCCCGTGATGGAGTCTCCCCTTCCCTACACTCCCCGTGATGGAGTCTCCCCTTCCCCCTCACTCCCCGTGATGGAGTCTCCCCTTCCTCCTCACTCCCCGTGATGGAGTCTCCCCTTCCTCCTCACTCCCCGTGATGGAGTCTCCCCTTCCCCCTCACTCCCCGTGATGGAGTCTCCCCTTCCCCCTCATTCCCCGTGATGGTGTCTCCCCTTCCCCCCTCACTCCCCGTGATGGTGTCTCCCCTTCCTCCTCACTCCCCGTGATGGAGTCTCCCCTTCCCCCTCACTACCCGTGATGGAGTCTCCCCTTCCCCCTCACACCCCGTGATGGAGTCTCCCCTTCCCCCTCACTCCCCGTGATGGTGTCTCCCCTTCCCCCTCACTCCCCGTGATGGAGTCCCCCCTTCCTCCTCACTCCCCGTGATGGAGTCTCCCCTTCCCCCTCACTCCCCGTGATGGAGTCTCCCCTTCCCCCTCACTCCCCGTGATGGAGTCTCCCCTTCCCCCTCACTCCCCGTGATGGAGTCTCCCCTTCCTCCTCACACCCCGTGATGGAGTCTCCCCTTCCTCCTCACTCCCCGTGATGGAGTCTCCCCTTCCTCCTCACTCCCCGTGATGGAGTCCGCCCTTCCCCCTCACTCCCCGTGATGGAGTCTCCCCTTCCCCCTCACTCCCCGTGATGGAGTCCCCCCTTCCCCCTCACTCCCCGTGATGGAGTCCCCCTTCCCCCTCACTCCCCGTGATGGAGTCTCACCTTCCCCCTCACTCCCCGTGATGGAGTCTCCCCTTCCCTCTCACTCCCCGTGATGGAGTCTCCCCTTCCCCCTCACTCCCCGTGATGGAGTCTCCCCTTCCCCCTCACTCCCTGTGATGGAGTCCGCCCTTCCCCCTCACTCCCCGTGATGGAGTCTCCCCGTCCCTCTCACTCCCCGTGATGGAGTCTCCCCTTCCCCCTCACTCCCCGTGATGGAGTCCCCCCTTCCCCCTCACTCCCCGTGATGGAGTCTCCCCTTCCCCCTCACTCCCCGTGATGGAGTCTCCCCTTCCCCCTCACTCCCCGTGATGGAGTCCCCCCTTCCCCCTCACTCCCCGTGATGGAGTCTCCCCTTCCCCCTCACTCCCCGTGATGGAGTCCCCCCTTCCCCCTCACTCCCCGTGATGGAGTCACCCCTTCCCCCTCACTCCCCGTGATGGAGTCCGCCCTTCCCCCTCACTCCCCGTGATGGAGTCTCCCCTTCCCCCTCACTCCCCGTGATGGAGTCTCCCCTTCCTCCTCACTCCCCGTGATGGAGTCTCCCCTTCCCCCTCACTCCCCGTGATGGAGTCTCCCCTTCCCCCTCACTCCCCGTGATGGAGTCTCCCCTTCCCCCTCACTCCCCGTGATGGAGTCACCCCTTCCCCCTCACTCCCCGTGATGGAGTCCCCCCTTCCCCCTCACTCCCCGTGATGGAGTCTCCCCTTCCCCCTCACTCCCCGTGATGGAGTCTCCCCTTCCCCCTCACTCCCCGTGATGGAGTCTCCCCTTCCCCCTAACTCCCCGTGATGGAGTCTCCCCTTCCCCCTCACTCCCCGTGATGGAGTCTCCCCTTCCCCCTCACTCCCCGTGATGGAGACTCCCCTTCCCCCTCACTCCCCGTGATGGAGTCTCCCCTTCCCCCTCACTCCCCGTGATGGAGTCTCCCCTTCCCCCTCACTCCCCGTGATGGAGTCACCCCTTCCCCCTCACTCCCCGTGATGGAGTCCCCCCCTTCCCCCTCACTCCCCGTGATGGAGTCACCCCTTCCCCCTCACTCCCCGTGATGGAGTCCCCCCTTCCCCCTCACTCCCCGTGATGGAGTCCCCCCTTCCCCCCTCACTCCCCGTGATGGAGTCTCCCCTTCCCCCTCACTCCCCGTGATGGAGTCTCCCCTTCGTCCTCACTCCCCGTGATGGAGTCTCCCCTTCCCCCTCACTCCCCGTGATGGAGTCTCCCCTTCCTCCTCACTCCCCGTGATGGAGTCTCCCCTTCCCCCTCACTCCCCGTGATGGAGTCTCCCCTTCCCCCTCACTCCCCGTGATGGAGTCCCCCCTTCCTCCTCACTCCCCGTGATGGAGTCTCCCCTTCCCCCTCACTCCCCGTGATGGAGTCCCCCCTTCCTCCTCACTCCCCGTGATGGAGTCTCCCCTTCCCCCTCACTCCCCGTGATGGAGTCTCCCCTTCCCCCTCACTCCCCGTGATGGAGTCCCCCCTTCCCCCTCACTCCCCGTGATGGAGTCACCCCTTCCCCCTCACTCCCCGTGATGGAGTCTCCCCTTCCCCCTCACTCCCCGAGATGGAGTCCAGCCTTCCTCCTCACTCCCCGTGATGGAGTCCCCCCTTCCCCCTCACTCCCCGTGATGGAGTCTCCCCTTCCTCCTCACTCCCCGTGATGGAGTCACCCCATCCCTCTCACTCCCCGTGATGGAGTCCCCCCCTTCCCTCTCACTCCCCGTGATGGAGTCTCCCCTTCCTCCTCACTCCCCGTGATGGAGTCCCCCCTTCCTCCTCACTCCCCGTGATGGAGTCTCCCCTTCCCCCTCACTCCCGTGATGGAGTCCACCCTTCCCCCTCACTCCCCGTGATGGAGTCCCCCCTTCCTCCTCACTCCCCGTGATGGAGTCACCCCATCCCTCTCACTCCCCGTGATGGAGTCCCCCCTTCCCCCTCACTCCCCGTGATGGAGTCTCCCCTTCCCCCTCACTCCCCGTGATGGAGTCTCCCCTTCCCCCTCACTCACCGTGATGGAGTCTCCCCTTCCTCCTCACTCCACGTGATGGAGTCCCCCGTTTCCCCTCACTCCTCGTGATGGAGTCCCCCCTTCCTCCTCACTCCCCGAGATAGAGTCTCCCCTTCCTACTCACTCCCTGTGATGGAGTCTCCCCTTCCTCCTCACTACCCCGTGATGGAGTCCCGCCCTTCCCTCTCACTCCCCGTGATGGAGTCACCCCTTCCTCCTCACTCCCCGTGATGGAGTCCCCCCTTCCCCCCCTCACTCCCCGTGATGGAGTCCCCCTTCCCCCTCACTCCCCGTGATGGAGTCTCCCCTTCCCCCTCACTCCCCGTGATGGAGTCTCCCCTTCCCCCTCACTCCCCGTGATGGAGTCCGCCCTTCCCCCTCACTCCCCGTGATGGAGTCTCCCCGTCCCTCTCACTCCCGTGATGGAGTCTCGCCCTTCCCCCTCACTCCCCGTGATGGAGTCCCCCCTTCCCCCCTCACTCCCCGTGATGGAGTCTCCCCTTCCCCCTCACTCCCCGTGATGGAGTCTCCCCTTCCCCCCCTCACTCCCCGTGATGGAGTCCCCCCTTCCCCCCCCTCACTCCCCGTGATGGAGTCTCCCCTTCCCCCCTCACTCCCCGTGATGGAGTCCCCCCCTTCCCCCTCACTCCCCGTGATGGAGTCACCCCTTCCCCCCTCACTCCCCGTGATGGAGTCTCCCTTCCCCTCACTCCCCGTGATGGAGTCTCCCCTTCCTCCTCACTCCCCGTGATGGAGTCTCCCCTTCCGCCCTCACTTCCCGTGATGGAGTCTCCCTTCCCCCTCACTCCCCGTGATGGAGTCACCCTTCCCCCTCACTCCCCGTGATGGAGTCTCCACTTCCCCCCTCACTCCCCGTGATGGAGTCACCCCCTTCCCCCTCACTCCCCGTGATGGAGTCCCCTTCCCCTCTCACTCCCCGTGATGGAGTCTCCCCTTCCCCTCACTCCCCGTGATGGAGTCTCCCTTCCTCCTCACTCCCCGTGATGGGAGTCTCCCCTTCCCCCTCACTCCCCGTGATGGAGTCTCCCCTTCCCCCTCCACTCCCCGTGATGGAGTCTCCCCCCTTCCCCCTCACTCCCCGTGATGGAGTCCCCCCTTCCCCCTCACTCCCCGTGATGGAGTCTCCCCTTCCCCTCACTCCCCGTGATGGAGTCCCCCCTTCCCCCTCACTCCCCGTGATGGAGTCCCCCCTTCCTCCTCACTCCCCGTGATGGAGTCTCCCCCTTCCCCCTCACTCCCCGTGATGGAGTCTCCCCTTCCCCCCTCACTCCCCGTGATGGAGTCCCCCTCTCCCCCCCTCACTCCCCGTGATGGTCTCCCCTTCCCCCCTCCACTCCCCGTGATGGAGTCTCCCCTTCCCCTCACTCCCACCCCCGTGATGGAGACTCCCCTTCCCCCTCACTCCCCGTGATGGAGTCTCCCCTTCCCCCTCACTCCCCGTGATGGAGTCTCCCCCTTCCCCCTCAATCCCCGTGATGGAGTCTCCCCTTCCCCCTCACTCCCCGTGATGGAGTCTCCCTTCTCCCTCACTCCCCGTGATGGAGTCACCCCTTCCCCCTCACTCCCCGTGATGGAGTCCCCCCTTCACCCTCACTCCCCGTGATGGAGTCCCCCCTTCCCCCTCACTCCCGTGATGGAGTCTCCCCTTCCCCCTCACTCCCCGTGATGGAGTCCCCCCTTCCCCTCACTCCCCGTGATGGAGTCTCCCCCTTCCCCCTCACTCCCCGTGATGGAGTCTCCCCTTCGTCCTCACTCCCCGTGATGGAGTCTCCCCTTCCCCCTCACTCCCCGTGATGGAGTCTCCCCTTCCTCCTCACTCCCCGTGATGGAGTCTCCCCTTCCCCCTCACTCCCCCGTGATGGAGTCTCCCCTTCCCCCTCACTCCCCGTAATTGAGTCCCCCCTTCCTCCTCACTCCCCGTGATGGAGTCTCCCCTTCCCCCTCACTCCCCGTGATGGAGTCTCCCCCTTCCCCTCACTCCCCGTGATGGAGTCTCCCCTTCCCCCTCACTCCCCGTGATGGAGTCTCCCCTTCCCCCCTAACTCCCCGTGATGGAGTCTCCCCTTCCCCCTCACTCCCCGTGATGGAGTCTCCCCTTCCCCCTCAACTCCCCGTGATGGAGACTCCCCTTCCCCCTCACTCCCCGTGATGGAGTCTCCCCTTCCCCCTCACTCCCCGTGATGGAGTCTCCCCTTCCCCCTCACTCCCCGTGATGGAGTCACCCCTTCCCCCTCACTCCCCGTGATGGAGTCCCCCCTTCCCCCTCACTCCCCGTGATGGAGTCACCCCTTCCCCCTCACTCCCCGTGATGGAGTCCCCCCCTTCCCCCTCACTCCCCGTGATGGAGTCCCCCCTTCCCCCTCACTCCCCGTGATGGAGTCTCCCCTTCCCCCTCACTCCCCGTGATGGAGTCTCCCCTTCGTCCTCACTCCCCGTGATGGAGTCTCCCCTTCCCCCCTCACTCCCCGTGATGGAGTCTCCCCTTCCTCCTCACTCCCCGTGATGGAGTCTCCCCTTCCCCTCACTCCCCGTGATGGAGTCTCCCCTTCCCCCCTCACTCCCCGTGATGGAGTCCCCCCTTCCTCCTCACTCCCCGTGATGGAGTCTCCCTTCCCCCTCACTCCCCGTGATGGAGTCCCCCCTTCCTCCTCACATCCCCGTGATGGAGTCTCCCCTTCCCCCTCACTCCCGTGATGGAGTCTCCCCTTCCCCCTCACTCCCCGTGATGGAGTCCCCCCTTCCCCCTCACTCCCCGTGATGGAGTCACCCCTTCCCCCTCACTCCCCGTGATGGAGTCTCCCCTTCCCCCTCCACTCCCGAGATGGAGTCCAGCCCTTCCTCCTCACTCCCCGTGATGGAGTCCCCCCCTTCCCCCTCACTCCCCGTGATGGAGTCTCCCCTTCCTCCTCACTCCCCGTGGATGGAGTCACCCCATCCCTCTCACTCCCCGTGATGGAGTCCCCCCTTCCCTCTTCACTCCCCGTGATGGAGTCTCCCCTTCCTCCTCACTCCCCGTGATGGAGTCCCCCCTTCCTCCTCACTCCCCGTGATGGAGTCTCCCCTTCCCCCTCACTCCCCGTGATGGAGTCCACCCTTCCCCCTCACTCCCCGTGATGGAGTCCCCCCTTCCTCCTCACTCCCCGTGATGGAGTCACCCCATCCCTCTCACTCCCCGTGATGGAGTCCCCCCTTCCCCCTCACTCCCCGTGATGGAGTCTCCCCTTCCCCCTCACTCCCCGTGATGGAGTCTCCCCTTCCCCCTCACTCACCGTGATGGAGTCTCCCCTTCCTCCTCACTCCACGTGATGGAGTCCCCCGTTTCCCCCTCACTCCTCGTGATGGAGTCCCCCCTTCCTCCTCACTCCCCGAGATAGAGTCTCCCCTTCCTACTCACTCCCTGTGATGGAGTCTCCCCTTCCTCCTCACTCCCCCGTGATGGAGTCCGCCCTTCCCCTCTCACTCCCCGTGATGGAGTCACCCCTTCCTCCTCACTCCCCGTGATGGAGTCCCCCCTTCCCCCTCACTCCCCCCGTGATGGAGTCCCCCTTCCCCCTCACTCCCCGTGATGGAGTCTCCCCTTCCCCCTCACTCCCCGTGATGGAGTCTCCCCTTCCCCCTCACTCCCCGTGATGGAGTCCGCCTTCCCCCTCACTCCCCGTGATGGAGTCTCCCCGTCCCTCTCACTCCCCGTGATGGAGTCCTCCCCTTCCCCCTCACTCCCCGTGATGGAGTCCCCCCTTCCCCCTCACTCCCCGTGATGGAGTCTCCCCTTCCCCCTCACTCCCCGTGATGGAGTCTCCCCTTCCCCCTCACTCCCCGTGATGGAGTCCCCCCTTCCCCCTCACTCCCCGTGATGGAGTCTCCCTTCCCCCTCACTCCCCGTGATGGAGTCCCCCTTCCCCCTCACTCCCCGTGATGGAGTCACCCCTTCCCCCTCACTCCCCGTGATGGAGTCTGCCCTTCCCCCTCACTCCCCGTGATGGAGTCTCCCCTTCCCCCTCACTCCCCGTGATGGAGTCTCCCCTTCCTCCTCACTCCCCGTGATGGAGTCTCCCCTTCCCCCTCACCTCCCCGTGATGGAGTCACCCCTTCCCCCTCACTCCCCGTGATGGAGTCTCCACTTCCCCTCACTCCCCGTGATGGAGTCACCCCTCCCCCTCACTATCCCCCGTGATGGAGTCACACCCCTTCCCCCTCGAACTCCCCGTGATGGAGTCTCCCCCTTCCCCCTCACTCCCCGTGATGGAGTCTCCCCTTCCCCCTCACTCCCCCGTGATGGAGTCCTCCCCTTCCCCCTCACCTCCCCCGTGATGGAGTCTCCCCTTCCCCCTCACTCCCCGTGATGGAGCTCCCCTTCCCCCCTCACTCCCCGTGATGGAGTCCCCCCTTCCCCCTCACTCCCCGTGATGGAGTCTCCCCCTTCCCCCTCACATCCCCGTGATGGAGTCCCCCCCTTCCCCCTCACCTCCCCGTGATGGAGTCCC